>NC_046971.1:815000-820000 GCF_009769545.1 Cyclopterus lumpus | reverse complement strand
GTAGCTGTTTTGCATCTCTTTGTCGTCTCTTTGTAGTTGTTTTGCATTTTTTTGAAGTCTCTTTGTAGTTTTACATCTCTTTGAACTGTTCTTGTAATTAATTGGTAGATTTTTGTCAAAACTGTCATCAGCCAGTAATCATAGTAAAAATATTTCTCGTAAATATTACTATCGATGAAAACAAACTATGAAAGTGAGTAATTAGCTCCACCGTGATGCTCCTGCTGGCATCATGGCTGCAGTGTGTTGTACATTTATGAATGTTAATGCTTCATGCCTTCATGTTTGTGTCTCTGCAGAATGCAAAGCTTGTTGTCAGTGACGCTGCTGCTGCTTCTGGTCCTGGCGCCGCCGGCCGAGGCCAACAGGAAGGCCAAAGCCCACAGAGGTCAGACCAGGACCCGTTCACTGGGAACCTTTACTCTTATAGAACAAGGTTTATTATTACTAATGCAACAATGTGTCATAAACCTGTTGTTGTCATTGGTATAGGTGGAACTAAAAAGCTTAAACAGTTAAATCTCCAACTATTATATTTCATAAAGTTTTAAAACTGTATATGTAAACTTTGTGAAAGTAAAAGTACCTTTAAAGTACAGCAGTAAATGTACTTGTTTAAGGGACTCATAAGGGAACATTTCCTCAACCTGTAGGTCTACTTTTGTTTGAACTTCACGTTTCCCAGAATGCTTTGCGTGATGGCAGGAATGTACAGTTAGTGTAGCTCGGCTGTGGAGGAGACTAAAGTCAAAGAGTGAGACGAGGAGCCTGAAGTCAAAGAGTGAGACGAGGAGCCTGAAGTCAAAGAGTGAGACGAAGAGCCTGAAGTCAAAGAGTGAGACGAAGAGCCTGAAGTCAAAGAGTGAGACGAAGAGCCTGAAGTCAAAGAGTGAGACGAGGAGCCTGAAGTCAAAGAGTGAGACGAGGAGCCTGAAGTCAAAGAGTGAGACGAAGAGCCTAAAGTCAAAGAGTGAGACGAAGAGCCTGAAGTCAAAGAGTGAGACGAAGAGCCTGAAGTCAAAGAGTGAGACGAAGAGCCTGAAGTCAAAGAGTGAGACGAAGAGCCTGAAGTCAAAGAGTGAGACGAAGAGCCTGAAGTCAAAGAGTGAGACAAAGAGTCTGAAGTAAAAGAGTGAGACGAGGAGCCTGAAGTCAAAGAGTGAGACGAGGAACCTGAAGTCAAAGAGTGAGACGAAGAGCCTAAAGTCAAAGAGTGAGACGAAGAGCCTGAAGTCAAAGAGTGAGACGAAGAGCCTGAATTCAAAGAGTGAGACGAAGAGCCTGAAGTCAAAGAGTGAGACAAAGAGTCTGAAGTAAAAGAGTGAGACGAAGAGCCTGAAGTCAAAGAGTGAGACAAAGAGTCTGAAGTAAAAGAGTGAGACGAAGAGCCTGAAGTCAAAGAGTGAGACGAAGAGCCTGAAGTCAAAGAGTGAGACGAAGAGCCTGAAGTCAAAGAGTGAGACGAAGAGCCTGAAGTCAAAGAGTGAGACGAAGAGCCTGAATTCAAAGAGTGAGACAAAGAGCCTGAAGTCAAAGAGTGAGACGAAGAGCCTGAATTCAAAGAGTGAGACGAAGAGCCTGAATTCAAAGAGTGAGACGAAGAGCCTGAATTCAAAGAGTGAGACGAAGAGCCTGAAGTCAAAGAGTGAGACGAAGAGCCTGAAGTCAAAGAGTGAGACGAAGAGCCTGAAGTCAAAGAGTGAGACGAAGAGCCTGAAGTCAAAGAGTGAGACGAAGAGCCTGAAGTCAAAGAGTGAGACGAAGAGCCTGAAGTAAAAGAGTGAGACGAAGAGCCTGAAGTCAAAGAGTGAGACGAGGAGCCTGAAGTCAAAGAGTGAGACGAAGAGCCTGAAGTCAAAGAGTGAGACGAAGAGCCTGAATTCAAAGAGTGAGACGAGGAGACTTTCCTGTTGAGTGACATGAACGGATGACCCGTGCTCACTTCAGGTTTCAGCCTCTGCAGCTGTTCTCTCCTTCATTTTGGTCTTTGTGACAAACAAACACAAGACTTTTCACCCAAGAGACGGCCGTTGACTTTCTCTTTAATTTGAACATTTTGAGCTGCGATTTCTTGCTTTTTTACACAAGTGTCTGAAAAGTCAACTAAACCAGCTAGGATTTAAGTATTTGCTCTGTAATCCAAATCTACTAGGGACTAAACTATATTCTACTTTCTACCTTGAGGTAAACTGATCTTTGTCCTTAATCAGTTTGGCAAGAATTTCACATTCTAGCAAACTGAGACTTCACTGTTAGCGAGGATCCCCTGTTTACCAGTATCGATCACTGAGTGGGCAATTCCTTCAACGACCTGTGGGCGGGCTCGACACAGCTGTAACTAATTACCGCCAACTCGGGTGTATAACCAGGTTGGGGCTTGTAGCGTCAGGGAAGAGTCCTCGTATGAAGACTCGGAGGATAAAGACCTAGGAGTCTTTCGTGGGAGTCAAGACTCGGAGGATAAAGACCTAGGAGTCTTTCGTGGGAGTCAAGACTCGGAGGACAAAGACCTAGGAGTCTTTCATTGGAGTCAAGACTCGGAGGATAAAGACCTAGGAGTCTTTCGTTGGAGTCAAGACTCGGAGGATAAAGACCTAGGAGTCTTTCATTGGAGTCAAGACTCGGAGGATAAAGACCTAGGAGTCTTTCGTTGGAGTCAAGACTCGGAGGATAAAGACCTAGGAGTCTTTCGTGGGAGTCAAGACTCGGAGGATAAAGACCTAGGAGTCTTTCGTGGGAGTCAAGACTCGGAGGACAAAGACCTAGGAGTCTTTCATTGGAGTCAAGACTCGGAGGATAAAGACCTAGGAGTCTTTCGTTGGAGTCAAGACTCGGAGGATAAAGACCTAGGAGTCTTTCGTGGGAGTCAAGACTCGGAGGATAAAGACCTAGGAGTCTTTGGTTGGAGTCAAGACTCTGAGGATAAAGACCCAGGAGTCTTTCGTTGGAGTCTTCGAGGGCGGCTGAGTATAAACATTTCCCTGTGATAATGTGTTTTCTCTTCATACCTGTGTGCACATCTACTCGTAGATACTATCGACTGCGGACTCGTTCACACATGCACCAAAATCCTTCCTCTCTTATTTATCCCACCCGCTCCACACAGACCCAGCACCTCGTCACAGGGGGCCTCTGGAACTGCCAGTCAGCCAACCGCAAGGCGGACTTCATCTCTGGCTTCGCTATCAAGCAATCGCTGGACTTCCTGGCTCTCACTGAGACTTGGATCACACCAGACAACATCAACCCCTTCTGCTTTCTCCTCGGCCTTCTCCTTTAGCCACACATCCAGACCCTCTGGTCGGGGTGGTGGCACAGGTCTACTCATCTCACCCAAATGGAGTTTTGCTCTCTACCCGCTTCCATTCACCCCACTGTCTTTTGAGTTTCATGCTGTGACGGTTACTCATCCGGTTCAACTAACCATTGTCGTTCTCTACCGTCCTCCTGGTTCCTTGGGAGACTTCTTGGAAGAACTAGATGTCCTCCTATCAAACTTCCCAGAAAATGGACCCCCGCTCAACCTTCTGGGTGACTTTAACATCCAGACAGAGAAGTCATGTGACCTGCTACTCTTACTGTCTTCCTTTGCTCTCTCTCTCAGTCCTTCCCCTCCTACTCACAAAGCTGGACACCACCTTGACTATATGTTCACCAGAAACTGCTCTACAGCAAACCTCACTGTAACTCCACTTCCTGTCTCTGACCACTTCTTCATCTCGTACTCTCTCCCACTCTTTGGAACTCTCTCCCTCTCTCCCTCTCACCCTCTCTCCCTCTCACCCTCTCACCCTCTCACCCTCCTCACTCCCTCCTCTGTTCTGTCAGCCCTCCCTTCAACCGATTCCTTCTCACTCATGCAGCCTAACTTTGCCACTGACACTCTTCTCTCTACGCTGTCGTCCTCTCTTGATTCTCTCTGTCCTCTTACGACTCTAAAGGTCCTCAAGTCCTCTTATGACTCGAAAGGTCCTCAAGTCTTCTCCGGCTCCGTGGCTGTCCGAACCGGTGTGCGCCAAGAGAGCCACTATGTGAGCATCAGAAAGGAAATGGCGAAAATCCAAACACGCCAGCGACCTGCTCGCCTATCAATCTCTTCTCTCCTCCTTCTCTGCGTCTATCTCTGCAGCCAAAAGTCTGTTCTACCAATCCAGAATCGAATCCTCTTTATCTAGCCCCAAAAAGCTCTTCTCTATCTTCTCCAACCTCCTTGACCCCCCTGGTCCCCCCCCTCCCTCCACCCTTCTACCAAGACACTTTGTTGACTACTTTACAAAAAAGATAGACGACATACGCTCTTCATTTACTAATCCATCTTCCATAACTACACCTCCAGTAACTTCATCTTCTTCCCCCTTGTTTGCCTCTTTTATCCCCCTGTCTCCTAATCAAGTTCTTTCCTTAGTAACCTCTGACCCCCAACCACCTGCCCCCTTGACCCCATCCCATCTCACATTCTCCAGTCCATTGCTCCGGACCTTCTTCCCTTTCTCACCCATCTTATTAACACCTCCCTCTCAACCGGCTGTTTCCCCAACTCTCTGAAGGAGGCGGAGTCAACCCTCTCCTGAAGAAACCCACTCTCGACCCATCTGAAGTCAACAACTACAGACCTGTCTCTCTCCTTCCCTTCCTTTCCAAAACTCTAGAGGGAGCTATCTTTAACCAAGTCTCCTCCTTTCTCCACAGTAACAACCTTCTAGACCCCCACCAGTCTGGATTCAAGACAGGCCACTCAACAGAGACTGCCCTCCTTGCTGTCTCTGAGCAGCTTCACACTGCTAGAGCATCCTCTCTCTCCTCTGTCCTCATCCTTCTAGACCTTTCTGCTGCCTTTGACACAGTGAACCACCAGATCCTCATGTCCTCCCTCCAGGACCTGGTATCTCAGGCTCTGCTCTCACTCTTCTCATCCTACCTCACCGACCGCTCTTACCGGGTAACCTGGAGAGGATCTGTGTCTGAGCCTTGTCCTCTGACTACTGGGGTCCCTCAGGGTT
>NC_046971.1:807500-810000 GCF_009769545.1 Cyclopterus lumpus | reverse complement strand
GTTCAAAGCAATGTGGACAGGATGTCCTGTTAGGGAGTAGGGGGGTAGGGAGTAGGGGCTAGGGGGTTAATAGATAGGGGGTTAATAGATAGGGGCTAGGGGGTTAATAGATAGGGGGTTAATAGATAGGGGCTAGGGGGTTAATAGATAGGGGGTTAATAGATAGGGGCTAGGGGGTTAATGGATAGGGGGTTAATAGATAGGGGCTAGGGGGTTAATAGATAGGGGCTAGGGGGTTAATAGATAGGGGGTTAATAGATAGGGGCTAGGGGGTTAATAGATAGGGGGTTAATAGATAGGGGCTAGGGGGTTAATAGATAGGGGCTAGGGGGTTAATAGATAGGGGCTAGGGGGTTAATAGATAGGGGGTTAATAGATAGGGGCTAGGGGGTTAATAGATAGGGGGTTAATAGATAGGGGCTAGGGGGTTAATAGATAGGGGGTTAATAGATAGGGGGCTAGGGGGTTAATAGATAGGGGGTTAATAGATAGGGGCTAGGGGGTTAATGGCTAGGGGGTTAATAGATAGGGGCTAGGGGGTTAATAGATAGGGGGCTAGGGGGTTAATAGATAGGGGCTAGGGGGTTAATAGATAGGGGGCTAGGGGGTTAATAGATAGGGGGTTAATAGATAGGGGCTAGGGGTTAATAGATAGGGGGCTAGGGGGTTAATAGATAGGGGGTTAATAGATAGGGGCTAGGGGTTAATAGATAGGGGGCTAGGGGGTTAATAGATAGGGGCTAGGGGGTTAATAGATAGGGGGTTAATAGATAGGGGGCTAGGGGTTAATAGATAGGGGGCTAGGGGGTTAATAGATAGGGGCTAGGGGGTTAATAGATAGGGGCTAGGGGGTTAATAGATAGGGGGTTAATGGCTAGGGGGTTAATAGATAGGGGCTAGGGGGTTAATAGATAGGGGGCTAGGGGGTTAATAGATAGGGGGTTAATAGATAGGGGCTAGGGGTTAATAGATAGGGGGCTAGGGGGTTAATAGATAGGGGCTAGGGGGTTAATAGATAGGGGGTTAATAGATAGGGGGCTAGGGGGTTAATAGATAGGGGGTTAATAGATAGGGGGCTAGGGGGTTAATAGATAGGGGCTAGGGGGTTAATAGATAGGGGGCTAGGGGGTTAATAGATAGGGGGTTAATAGATAGGGGCTAGGGGTTAATAGATAGGGGGTTAATAGATAGGGGGTTAATAGATAGGGGGTTAATAGATAGGGGCCAGGGGTTAATAGATAGGGGGTTAATAGATAGGGGCTAGGGGATAACATAATAATGTCCTGACAAGAGGACATTTTGACAGTTTGATTTTCTAGGTTTCTGCTCGTAATAACATACCCAAACTACAAAGGATATTAGAATAATGTTGGAGTTATAATAAAGGAAAACCATGTGTGCTTTTGTTCAGATGTGTAAATATGATTATATGTGTGATGAAAGACAGCAAAAGTTGAATTTCCAGGTTCGCCTAGAAAAAGAATCACTTTCATGATGATTATCTCTTGGAAAGATGCACAGAAACATTAGAGCACATCAGAGGTCACAGAACAATATGTGAACAGTCTCTCTGCAGAGTTTGACTTTGAAAAAGTAAAGCAGAACAAAGTTAGAGGTTTTAGTACAGATTAATTAGGTGAAATGGGCATTTGGGCAATTTGAATGTTCTCATGTACCAAACCATATATTTCACTTTTATATTACTTATGGTGTTCAATACATCAAATATAGCACTCTTTTGCTTTTTTTTTTTTTTTTTAAGTCAAAGAGGAGCAACATTTGTGACTGTAAGCGCTAAATCTATTCATGTCGCTGTGTTCTTTGGATCATATCTCAGAGATGCTTTGGTGCAGAAGGATTTTGAAAAGACATTTAGAATCTGTGTGGAGTCCTCTTGCTTTTTCTGATAGCACCGAGCTACGGGTCGCTAGCTCCTCCTGACAAAATGATGATTATGATATTTTCATAATTCTTTCAGTTGGCGTTTGAGTTGTGTGGAAATGGCTTACTGATTCTTGTAGCCCAAGTTCTCTTGTTTAATTTGATGTTCCTACTCCGGCAGCGCAGGAGGCTGCAGAAGGTCTTCCTGAAGGTCTCATTACAAAGGGCGTAGCAGCCGGGGTTGATGGCGCTGTTGACGTAGCAGAGCCAGTAGCCCGCGTTCCACAAGACGCCCGGGACGCAGACGTGACAGAAGGCCGCCACCACGGCCATGACGTTGTACGGCGTCCAGGTGAGGATGAAGGCCAGCAGGATGGCCAGGATGGACTTGGTGACCCTCCTCTCCCTCGCCATCACTCGACGCCGCTGCCTCTCCTGAGACCTGAAGCTGGAGGAGAAGGCTGCCGACGCCTTCCTGTGGAGGTCGGCGTTGGACGAGGAGTCGGTTTCGATCTTGTTGTAGTCTTCGGTGGCGGCCCGGGCATGACGCTGCTGAGGCTCCGAGGTGTCGCCTGCACATCTGGACCCATTTGGGTTCCTTCGAGTCTTTGGAGTGTCT
>NC_046971.1:735000-800000 GCF_009769545.1 Cyclopterus lumpus | reverse complement strand
AATACAGGTTAAAAAAGCAACGTCGTTCCTGATGCCCCCCCCAAACACAGTTTCTCAGCTTTTGTGACTCAACCCTCTGAGAGTCTGTTAGTGGTGGGGGGGGGCATCAAGTCTCTCCCCCAAACAAGGAAATGTTCATCTCCTCTACAGCCGTAAAAAAAGAAAAGAAAAGGAAAACGTTTGACGTTCGTTTCATGAACTGCAGCGTTTAGAAAAAAGACATGCAGTCAATTCAGTTCAGTCGGCCGCCACTCACCTCCTGGTGGGGGGGCGGGACCTCCTCCAGGCCAGATGCAGGGTCCTGATGCAGGGTCCTGATGCAGGGTCGGGATTCAGAGTCATGATTCAGAGTCCAGATGGAGTCCAGTTTCCAGATGGAGTCCTGTTTCCACCTGGAGTCCAGGTGGAGTCCATGTGGAGTCCATGTGGAGTCCAGGTGGAGTCCAGGTGGAGTCCAGGTGGAGTCCAGGTGGAGTCCATGTGGAGTCCAGGTGGAGTCCAGGTGGAGTCCATGTGGAGTCCAGGTGGAGTCCATGTGGAGTCCAGGTGGAGTCCATGTGGAGTCCAGGTGGAGTCCAGGTGGAGTCCAGGTGGAGTCCAGGTGGAGTCCAGGTGGAGTCCAGGTGGAGTCCAGGTGGAGTCCATGTGGAGTCCAGGTGGAGTCCAGGTGGAGTCCATGTGGAGTCCAGGTGGAGTCCAGGTGGAGTCCAGGTGGAGTCCAGGTGGAGTCCAGGTGGAGTCCAGGTGGAGTCCAGCCTCCATCTCTTCTTTTCAAATATCATAATTACACGGTACAAAAACAGGCTTCAAACTAAAGTAGTGCTGAATTCACTTTTGAAACACTTCAATCACGCACTATTTCACATCAAATGTCAACACCACATGGCACTGGATGCAGAACGTTGGAGTAAATGTGTGAGTAAAGAGCCCCCCCCCCAGACATGGCACAGAGGAACCTGGTCTTCAGTCTGCCGGACAGGAGCTCAGCGCTAACGGGCCTCTGTTCAAGTAAAAGCCCTTTCTGGAGAGGAATGATCAGTTCGTAGAAGTGCAGACGAAGCGACGCCAACGCCGCCGGCGGGTCGGGTGGGGGGAGGGGGGTGGGGGAGTCCCAGTTCAGAGACAAAGCAGCACCCATTTCTTTGAGAGTTAAG
This sequence comes from Cyclopterus lumpus, assembly GCF_009769545.1. Classification (NCBI taxonomy): domain Eukaryota; kingdom Metazoa; phylum Chordata; class Actinopteri; order Perciformes; family Cyclopteridae; genus Cyclopterus; species Cyclopterus lumpus. The sequence goes on along the minus strand of NC_046971.1, from coordinate 798,846 downwards.
GCTTTGAAGAGCAGTGCTTCTCTCGACCAATAGGGGAACTACCTGCTGTACGGGTCGCCGGCGTAACTGTTGAAGGCCCCTCCCTCTCCGCTGGGGTGGGGGCTGTGAGAGGAGGAGGAGGAGGAAGAAGAAGACGGGGAAGACAGCAGCAGCGAGGAAGAGGGGCCCGGCAGGGAGTCGTCGTCCACGTCCACCAGGGGGAGGCCAGAGGGCTGGGGCTCCCACAGGGCCGGCCGATCAGCCCGGTGGGGGGCGTAGGTCTGAGCCATGAGGAGGGGCCCCGAGGTGGAAGGGGCCCCCGTGCCTGGGTCCGCCGGGGGTCTGGAGGCCGCACCTGCCGTCTGGGAGCCGCGGTGGATGCGGTGGCTGACGATGATGTTGTTCCCGAAGCCGCCCATGGACGCCATAGTGGTGCTCTGCTCCCGCTGGACCACCGCGGTCATGCCGCCCTCGGCGATCAGCCGGCGGATTCGAGCCAGAGCGTCTTCCCCCGAGCCGAACTCTGGAGTCTCCCCTGGACCAATGAGAGTCAAGGGTTTACTCACAGGACTCAAGAGACACTTTGTGCGTTTCTGCTGTATCAGCATGTAAACGCCCCTCACCGAGACATCACAGATAATAATAGTAATGCTAATATGCTAATGACGAATCACACTGACAGCTCGTGAAGTGAAGCGGCGTCATGGTCAGGTGTGATTGAAGAGAACAAAGTGAAGAGGATGAAATATTCTAAATAAACCCCAAACAGATTATTTTAGTGTGTAACTCAAAGTTTAACGTCGCCACCTTAACCCAGAACACGTGAAGACGACGATGTGCGATTCTACGCTTTCTTCTAAACAATCTGCTGCCGTTTATGAGCATGTTACTATGATCTGAGTCAAGGTGGAGCGACCGCACCGGGCTGTACCGAACATTATTAGTACTGCACCGTTAGTGGGTCCAAACATTCAAATAACACCACAGCTTCGTCAAATCCAAAAGTCAACATTTATTGAACAAAGACGGAATCATTTCCAAAAGTCATGACATGTTTTTATCCAACGAAATATTCTTCAATCCATATTTGTTGGTTTTTAAGCCTGAAAAACAACACGAGTGTTTCCTGCCGACGGAGGCAGCACCTGTATTTAGGGTGCCGCGAGGCAGCACCTGTATTTAGGGTGCCGCGAGGCAGCACCTGTATTTAGGGTGCCGCGAGGCAGCACCTGTATTTAGGGTGCCGCGAGGCAGCACCTGTATTTAGGGTGCCGCGAGGCAGCACCTGTATTTAGGGTGCCGCGAGGCAGCACCTGCATTAAGATTTCACTTCATTAGACACTTTATCTGGTATAGTTAAGATTATTCAGTTGACAAAACGTTACACAAATGTTTCCGGATCGGTTGGATCCCGTTGAGTAAAATAAAGTGACACATGATGATGAAGATGATGTTTTAGAGAGACAACAAAGCTCTTCATGAGCGTCTCTCCGGGAATCTGAGAGTGATTCTTTAGACAGAAACAAGAGCGACGGCTCAAACCAGTGGAGGCCACGCCTCCGGAGGCCAGTACTAAAGTGAACCCCTCAGAGTGGACCAGTACCAGTACTAAAGTGAACCCCTCAGAGTGGACCAGTACCAGTACTAAAGTGAACCCCTCAGAGTGGATCAGTACCAGTACTAAAGTGAACCCCTCAGAGTGGATCAGTACCAGTACTAAAGTGAACCCCTCAGAGTGGATCAGTACCAGTACTAAAGTGAACCCCTCAGAGTGGACCAGTACCAGTACTAAAGTGAACCCCTCAGAGTGGACCAGTACCAGTACTAAAGTGAACCCCTCAGAGTGGATCAGTACCGGCTGTGGCTTCAGCCGCCTCGGCCGGCATGCCGTCCCCCGCTCGGCTGCTCAGAGACGCCTCCTGCTGCCCGGGAGCCGCTCGGCTGGTGGACGGAGTCTCAGGAGGGACATCTGAGGAGAGAAGGACGAGAGGCTGTGAACAGGACCGTCGGTGCTGGAAGGCTAGAAGACTAGAGGACTGGAAGACTAGAGGATTAGAGGACTGGAAGACTTCCAGATGACTGTAGGACTACAGGACTGAAGGACTAGAGGACTGAAAGACTTAAATTTGTTTGTGGATGCTTGTGCTCAATATTCTGATGATCAATGACTCGATCGATCAATTCATCATACGGTTTATAAAATCAGAAAATAGTGAGAAAAAAAAAAAAGTTATACATCTGAGAATTTGTGTTGTGGAGCCGTTTGACTTTTTGGAAATGTTCCGAGAGCCAGAAACAATAATCATCTTCTAACCACCCTAGAACATCAGCGGAGAGGAGCACTGGTGTCACTGCGGTGCAAGAGAGGCTCCATACTGGGTAACGGCGGGGGGGCGCTGGGCTCGGATAGCTCCCTCTCCGTTTGGGTCTCGGCGTTCTGCAGCTGGATGATCGGCGTCTGGGTTCCTTGTGATGTCACAGAAGGGGTGGGATGTCGGGGCTGAAGGCCAATGGCGTTCATCAAACCCATGTCTCGGTCCAGCCTCCAGCCGGAGCGGTTGGGTCTGAAACGGCATCACAGGAGGAGATTGTGGACAGAGCAGCGCCAATAAAGACGACAACCGACAGCCCTCAGTGCTTAAAGCTGGTCGGAGGGTTTAAATATGGACGACCGACACGTAAATGTTCACCGGACGGTCGTTCACCAGAAGATCGTTGACCGGATGGTCGTTTACCGGTCGATTGTGACGGTCGTTTACCGGTCGATTGTGACGGTCGTTCACCAGAAGATCGTTGACCGGATGGTCGTTTACCGGTCGATTGTGGCGGTTGTTTACCGGTCGATTGTGGCGGTCGTTTACCGGTCGATTGTGGCGGTCGTTCACCAGAAGATCGTTGACCGGATGGTCGTTTACCGGTCGATTGTGACGGTCGTTTACCGGTCGATTGTGACGGTCGTTCACCAGAAGATCGTTGACCGGATGGTCGTTTACCGGTCGATTGTGGCGGTTGTTTACCGGTCGATTGTGGCGGTCGTTTACCGGTCGATTGTGGCGGTCGTTCACCAGAAGATCGTTGACCGGATGGTCGTTTACCGGTCGATTGTGACGGTCGTTTACCGGTCGATCGTGACGGTCGTTTACCAGAAGATCGTTGACCGGATGGTCGTTTACCGGTCGATCGTGACGGTCGTTTACCGGTCGATTGTGGCGGTCGTTTACCGGTCGATTGTGGCGGTTGTTTACCAGAAGATCGTTGACCGGATGGTCGTTTACCGGTCGATCGTGACGGTCGTTTACCGGTCGATTGTGGCGGTTGTTTACCAGAAGATCGTTGACCGGATGGTCGTTTACCGGTCGATTGTGACGGTCGTTTACCGGTCGATTGTGACGGTCGTTCACCAGAAGATCGTTGACCGGATGGTCGTTTACCGGTCGATTGTGGCGGTCGTTTACCGGTCGATCGTGACGGTCGTTTACCGGTCGATTGTGACGGTCGTTCACCAGAAGATCGTTGACCGGATGGTCGTTTACCGGTCGATTGTGACGGTCGTTCACCAGAAGATCGTTGACCGGATGGTCGTTTACCAGTCGATTGTGGCGGTCGTTTACCGGTCGATCGTGACGGTCGTTTACCGGTCGATTGTGACGGTCGTTCACCAGAAGATCGTTGACCGGATGGTCGTTTACCGGTCGATTGTGGCGGTCGTTTACCGGTCGATTGTGGCGGTCGTTCACCAGAAGATCGTTGACCGGATGGTCGTTTACCGGTCGATTGTGACGGTCGTTTACCGGTCGATCGTGACGGTCGTTTACCGGTCGATTGTGGCGGTTGTTTACCAGAAGATCGTTGACCGGATGGTCGTTTACCGGTCGATTGTGACGGTCGTTTACCGGTCGATTGTGACGGTCGTTCACCAGAAGATCGTTGACCGGATGGTCGTTTACCGGTCGATTGTGGCGGTCGTTTACCGGTCGATCGTGACGGTCGTTTACCGGTCGATTGTGACGGTCGTTCACCAGAAGATCGTTGACCGGATGGTCGTTTACCGGTCGATTGTGACGGTCGTTTACCGGTCGATTGTGACGGTCGTTCACCAGAAGATCGTTGACCGGATGGTCGTTTACCGGTCGATTGTGGCGGTCGTTTACCGGTCGATTGTGGCGGTCGTTTACCGGTCGATTGTGGCGGTCGTTCACCAGAAGATCGTTGACCGGATGGTCGTTTACCGGTCGATTGTGACGGTCGTTTACCGGTCGATCGTGACGGTCGTTTACCGGTCGATTGTGGCGGTTGTTTACCAGAAGATCGTTGACCGGATGGTCGTTTACCGGTCGATCGTGACGGTCGTTTACCGGTCGATTGTGGCGGTTGTTTACCAGAAGATCGTTGACCGGATGGTCGTTTACCGGTCGATTGTGACGGTCGTTTACCGGTCGATTGTGACGGTCGTTCACCAGAAGATCGTTGACCGGATGGTCGTTTACCGGTCGATTGTGACGGTCGTTTACCGGTCGATTGTGACGGTCGTTCACCAGAAGATCGTTGACCGGATGGTCGTTTACCGGTCGATTGTGGCGGTCGTTTACCGGTCGATTGTGGCGGTCGTTCACCAGAAGATCGTCGACCGGATGGTCGTTTACCGGTCGATTGTGACGGTCGTTTACCGGTCGATCGTGACGGTCGTTTACCGGTCGATTGTGGCGGTTGTTTACCAGAAGATCGTTGACCGGATGGTCGTTTACCGGTCGATTGTGACGGTCGTTCACCAGAAGATCGTTGACCGGATGGTCGTTTACCGGTCGATTGTGGCGGTCGTTTACCGGTCGATCGTGACGGTCGTTTACCGGTCGATTGTGGCGGTTGTTTACCGGTCGATTGTGGCGGTCGTTTACCGGTCGATTGTGGCGGTCGTTTACCGGTCGATTGTGACGGTCGTTCACCAGAAGATCGTTCACCAGAAGATCGTTGACCGGATGGTCGTTTACCGGTCTATTGTGACGGTCGTTTACCGGTCGATCGTGGCGGTCGTTTACCGGTCGATCGTGACGGTCGTTTACCGGTCGATCGTGGCGGTTGTTTACCGGTCGATTGTGGCGGTCGTTTACCGGTCGATTGTGGCGGTTGTTTACCGGTCGATTGTGGCGGTCGTTTACCGGTCGATTGTGGCGGTCGTTTACCGGTCGATCGTGACGGTCGTTTACCGGTCGATTGTGGCGGTCGTTTACCGGTCGATTGTGGCGGTTGTTTACCGGTCGATTGTGGCGGTCGTTTACCGGTCGATTGTGACGGTCGTTTACCGGTCGATCGTGACGGTCGTTTACCGGTCGATCGTGACGGTCGTTTACCGGTCGATTGTGGCGGTCGTTTACCGGTCGATTGTGGCGGTTGTTTACCGGTCGATTGTGGCGGTCGTTTACCAGAAGATCGTTGACCGGATGGTCGTTTACCGGTCGATTGTGGCGGTCGTTTACCGGTCGATCGTGACGGTCGTTTACCGGTCGATTGTGGCGGTCGTTTACCGGTCGATCGGGACGGTCGTTTACCGGTCGATCGGGACGGTCGTTTACCGGTCGATTGTGGCGGTCGTTTACCGGTCGATCGTGACGGTCGTTTACCGGTCGATTGTGGCGGTTGTTTACCGGTCGATCGTGACGGTCGTTTACCGGTCGATTGTGGCGGTTGTTTACCGGTCGATTGTGGCGGTCGTTTACCGGTCGATTGTGACGGTCGTTCACCAGAAGATCGTTGACCGGATGGTCGTTTACCGGTCGATTGTGACGGTCGTTTACCGGTCGATCGTGACGGTCGTTTACCGGTCGATCGTGGCGGTTGTTTACCGGTCGATTGTGGCGGTCGTTTACCGGTCGATTGTGACGGTCGTTCACCAGAAGATCGTTCACCAGAAGATCGTTGACCGGATGGTCGTTTACCGGTCGATCGTGACGGTCGTTTACCGGTCGATTGTGGCGGTCGTTTACCGGTCGATTGTGGCGGTTGTTTACCGGTCGATTGTGGCGGTTGTTTACCGGTCGATTGTGGCGGTCGTTTACCGGTCGATTGTGGCGGTCGTTTACCGGTCGATTGTGACGGTCGTTTACCGGTCGATTGTGGCGGTCGTTTACCGGTCGATTGTGACGGTCGTTTACCGGTCGATTGTGACGGTCGTTTACCGGTCGATTGTGACGGTCGTTTACCGGTCGATCGTGACCGGCCTGTGAACGACCGGTAAAGACCGTCACGAACTACGATGAACGATCGTTACGATTGTCCGGTGAACAAGCTGCTCAGAATTTAATATGTTTTACAAAATCTGATTTTGATTTGTTTTTCATGAAATATCAAAATTTTAAGCTTTGTTTGGTTTCTTGTTTGTCGCACATGATGTGTTCAAGGGCCGTAGGAAAATGTTAAGATCGTAATGTTGTTGTTTTGGCAATTGTTTAAAGAAGAAACTGTGGGACTCAATCCAGCCGGTGGGTTTCAGAGGGATTTAACATTACGGTCGGTGTTTAGAGAGAGAACACAAATATTAAGAAACCGAAGAGGAAGACGTTTTTTTCTGAAGTGGTTTTAAGCAACAGGACTCCAGATCAGTAATTGTGGGCTAATGGTTTTGAGTCTACAGGTTCTCACCCTGGTCTGTCAGAACCTCGGGTCCGGCTGGTTCCACTGTTGTTGACTGAGAATAAAGGCTCGCTGCTTGACTCGGCGGGACTCTCACCATCGCTACGGTAGAACCTACACACACACACACACACACACACACACACACACACACACACACACACACACACACACACACACACACACACACACACACACACACACACACACACACACACACACACACACACACACACACACACACACACACACACACACTTAAAAGCAGAGGAGGGACGTCTTCGTGGAATCACACTGAACACGACCTCATTAAAAGCACTAATTGAACTCCTCCAATCAGTGGCTTCCTGTTCAGCCCATTAAGATAATCACATCATTGTGGAAAGAAACCCGACAAACCTGCATTCATTCAACCTCGTCTTGGAGTCAGTGACCAGGAGATCAGATTAAATCCAAATCAGGTTATTGACGACCAATACATCAACCAACTGATCTTCAGGAGCCAGAGATCATCATATTCAAAGACTGTTGAGTTATGACTGATGATATCTAAGAATGTGTGTTCCTGATGTCCCGGACTAGTTCAGGTCCAGACCCGTCTAGTCTTACCCACGCGTACAGGACGTCATATTATTATATAGAATATTATACCATTAACATTACTGCAATCCGTCATAACGTAACACACTGACTTGTTAATGTCATTATCAGAATCTTATCTGAATGATTTCCTGCATTTTAACTTGAATCCCCATAAATATACAGAGAGGCTGTTCATCGGGTCTGAGTGAAGAGGACTCACACGGGCCGGCAGATGACCAGGTCCCCCTTGTTGGTCCCGTAAGCCAGACCCATCCCTGGGTCCGGCAGCCAGCGGGCCGAGTTGATGCTGACGTGGCGGCGCTGGTCCGGAGCCATTGGGTAGACCACGTTGAACACCATCTGAAACACGACAGCTCGTCACGACCAAACACGTTTATGGTCAAGAACCGGGACAGAATTCATGAATATGGAGCGGAAAACTACCATTATTCTCTTTATCAAGTCCTAGATAAAGAAATCTAAATCTGCCAGTACTGCAGTACATTTAGTACCGTTAGTACTCACCCTGATGGAGGTCTCTCCTCCGTGTGGCTGCTGCAGGCGGAAGACTTGCGCCACCATGTGGTCGGTGGTGGGGTGCAGCAGGATCCTGCGAGAGGCCAGGCCCACCATCACGTAGCACCCCATCGGGGACAAGCTAACAGAGATAGCATTGGGACCTGCCCACAACAACACAGCAGTCATTTCGGTCCTCTTAGAGTCATCAAAGGGTCAGAAATCAATCGGTGATCAATAACTCAGTCCGAGAGACCAGCCCCCTACCGAATCTCTTGGTGTAGAGCACCTCCCCCAGGTTGTGGGGGGCCAGGGAGTAGATGGCCAGGATGCCCTCGTCCGGGAACCCCCTCTGGCTGCTGGGAATGAAGACCGCCAGCAGCTGGCCGTCTGCGGAGATGTCGCAAGAGGCGTCGTTGTAGATTTTACAGTTTGGCACCAGGACGTTGACCGAAGCTACAGAGGAGACAAACGCTTCTTCATCATCACCTTCATCACCACCTCACAGAGGGAAGCTCCTCCTCCCCAGAGCTTGAGGGGAGGAGCTTCTATCAGGTTTGTTCTCTGAAAAGACCAACTAACTAAATGAACTGAGAAGAATCAAGACGACGACAAGAGGAACTCTGAACTGAAGGTTTATAAACTAACCTCCACGACAGAGAGGAGGGAACTCATATCTCACTACTTTATGACCTTTAAACAAACAAGTCCAGTATTAAATGTGTTATAAAGAAGGGTGAACATCCTATAGACCAGGTTCTGGTTCTGAGACCAGGGCTGGTGTTCATGTTTAGCTCCATAAAGAACTAAACAAGATGAGTCATGATCATGGACCGGTGAAGCAGGTTCAGTCTGTCGTACCGTTGCTGATCTCCGGCAGATCGAACTTGGTGAAGTCCCACCACTGCAGGCGGTAGGTGGTGTTGGCGATGTTGCTGGCCACCGCGGACTGGCCGTCCCCGATCGACGCACCTGGAAAACAAAACGGTCAGCGATGAACCCTGAGGGAACTCAAAGGGGAGGAGCTAATCTAATGAAATGCATTACAGATTATTTCCACTGTGCTACACCCGCATATTTCTGGTAAACCACTGTCAATCACCTTGTAGCCCCGCCCTAAAGCATCACCTGGTTTATGGTCTGTTTGACTAAATGACCACAATTTACTAAAGACTTGAAACTAGAGATTGAGACCAAAAACTAATGTTTACAATGTTTACTGAGGGAATACATCAAGAGAAGTAGAGTCATTTATATAGACTTCTATACAACCAGAGGAGTCGCCCCCTGGTGGTCAGCAGAGAGAATGCAGCTTTAATACATGAAGCATAGACTTCTATACAACCAGAGGAGTCATCCCCTGGTGGTCAGCAGAGAGAATGCAGCTTTAATACATGAAGCATAGACTTCTATACAACCAGAGGAGTCGCCCCCTGGTGGTCAGGAGAGAGAATGCCGCTTTAACACATGAAGCATAGACTTCTATACAACCAGAGGAGTCGCCCCCTGGTGGTCAGTAGAGAGAATGCAGCTTTAACACATGAAGCATAGACTTCTATACAACCAGAGGAGTCGCCCCCTGGTGGTCAGGAGAGACAATGCAGCTTTAACACGTGAAGCATAGACTTCTATACAACCAGAGGAGTCACCCCCTGGTGGTCAGGAGAGAGAATGCAGCTTTAACACATGAAGCATAGACTTCTATACAACCAGAGGAGTCACCCCCTGGTGGTCAGGAGAGAGAATGCAGCTTTAACACATGAAGCATAGACTTCTATACAACCAGAGGAGTCACCCCCTGGTGGTCAGGAGAGAGAATGCAGCTTTAACACGTGAAGCATAGACTTCTATACAACCAGAGGAGTCGCCCCCTGGTGGTCAGTAGGGAGAATGCAGCTTTAACACGTGAAGCATAGACTTCACTTTAAAGAACAGAAAGTTGTCTTCTGGCGGTAAACAACGATCAACAAAGTGTGTGTTTACCAGCGAGCACTCTGTTGACAGAGGAGTGTGTCGCCAAGCCCGGCTGGCCTCTCTCGTGGAAGATCCCAGCGTAGGGAAGGTACTCAGGGAGGAGGAAACGCCTGGAGGATGACAGGACGAGAGGTTTAAAAGGAACAGTGCAGCACATTTCTGAGAATGGATATATATATATATGATATGCTTTAATTAGTGTATGAATATCCGAAACTAAGAATTATAGGTGGAACACATAGGTGGTCTTCCACCGATTCTCGGGTTTACTTGAGTTCAACTACGCTCTTTATTGAGCAATAAAAAGTGAAACCTAAATCAGTCGGCCACCAAGTGCAGCAGGAACGATGGAACAAAAGCTAATTTTATTAACATTATACCTTTTGTTTCCAGTGAGATATTAATGACTTCATATAGGGACTTTGTTGCTATTGCTGCTCTAGAATTAACATTTATATATATTTGAATCCTATTCTGTTTTGTAAATTCTATACTTGTTTGGAAAAGCAATGATTTCATTCTAAAGAAGAAGCAGAGAATTGATCAGAGTAGCTCCTAGTTGTTACTCCTCCCTCTACCTGAAGGGAGGCGTAACTGAGGGTTGTTGTTGCTATCTGCAACCTCACCACTAGAAGTCACTAGATCTGACACCTTTAAAACCACTCGTGGACTGGAAAGGGTTCTTGACTTCTGTGTTTACGTTCTGCACACTGAAACCATATCAAACTAAAACTACAGGGATATGAAGTCCGAGCCTCATCGTTGGAGGTGGTTCAGACTCACCGCGGGACAAAGCGACCCAGAGACGGTGCAGACATTCTGGCGTTGCGTGTCGTCCGGTGTCTGGCTCGGTCTCCGTTGTCACTGGAAGGAGAAGATGTTTAAGATCAAAACTACAAGAACTGCTTCAACACAGAGTGCATGATGTGCACATGAAAACAAGAAACCCTGTTTAAAGGTTATGTTGACACGTTATATATGAACTGATATGAACACACAAACTACTGCACAAAGATTACAGCAGAATAAATGTGACATCAGTTACGTGCAATCAAGCTTCAACTTCCTGGAGATACTGATAGAACACCAGCTCTGCTTGTCTTTGTGAAGCAAACATCACCGTTAGACCTGAGAAGCTGAACTTATCATGGAAATTGGTTTCACCCATTCAAGATACAAAAACTAAACTTACTCCAGTTCCTCAAAGTCCACATCGCTATTGTCCATGGAGCTGGATGGGTTACTGGCAGGACTGTCGGATGAAGACGACATGGCCCGGAGGCGGTTCTGCTGGTAGCGAAGCGACCGCTGGCGAATACTGTCCCTCCTCGACAGATACTGGATCATTCTCTGAGCGTAATAAGCAGCTGGAGAGAGCCTGGACAGCAGAGAGGGATCGGGGTAAATGAAGTGTGTACCAGTAGGTATCAGGGTGAATGAAGTGTGTACCAGTAGGGATCAGGGTGAATGAAGTGTGTACCAGTAGGGATCGGGGTGAATGAAGTGTGTACCAGTAGGGATCAGGGTAAATGAAGTGTGTACCAGTAGGGATCAGGGTAAATGAAGTGTGTACCAGTAGGGATCAGGGTAAATGAAGTGTGTACCAGTAGGTATCAGGGTGAATGAAGTGTGTACCAGTAGGGATCAGGGTGAATGAAGTGTGTACCAGTAGGGATCGGGGTGAATGAAGTGTGTACCAGTAGGGATCAGGGTAAATGAAGTGTGTACCAGTAGGGATCAGGGTGAATGAAGTGTGTACCAGTAGGGATCAGGGTAAATGAAGTGTGTACCAGTAGGGATCGGGGTGAATGAAGTGTGTACCAGTAGGGATCAGGGTGAATGAAGTGTGTACCAGTAGGGATCAGGGTGAATGAAGTGTGTACCAGTAGGGATCAGGGTAAATGAAGTGTGTACCAGTAGGGATCAGGGTGAATGAAGTGTGTACCAGTAGGGATCAGGGTGAATGAAGTGTGTACCAGTAGGGATCAGGGTGAATGAAGTGTGTACCAGTAGGGATCGGGGTGAATGAAGTGTGTACCAGTAGGGATCAGGGTGAATGAAGTGTGTACCAGTAGGGATCAGGGTAAATGAAGTGTGTACCAGTAGGGATCAGGGTGAATGAAGTGTGTACCAGTAGGGATCGGGGTGAATGAAGTGTGTACCAGTAGGGATCAGGGTAAATGAAGTGTGTACCAGTAGGGATCGGGGTGAATGAAGTGTGTACCAGTAGGGATCAGGGTAAATGAAGTGTGTACCAGTAGGGATCGGGGTGAATGAAGTGTGTACCAGTAGGGATCGGGGTGAATGAAGTGTGTACCAGTAGGGATCAGGGTGAATGAAGTGTGTACCAGTAGGGATCGGGGTGAATGAAGTGTGTACCAGTAGGGATCAGGGTAAATGAAGTGTGTACCAGTAGGGATCAGGGTGAATGAAGTGTGTACCAGTAGGGATCGGGGTGAATGAAGTGTGTACCAGTAGGGATCAGGGTGAATGAAGTGTGTACCAGTAGGGATCAGGGTGAATGAAGTGTGTACCAGTAGGGATCAGGGTAAATGAAGTGTGTACCAGTAGGGATCAGGGTGAATGAAGTGTGTACCAGTAGGGATCGGGGTGAATGAAGTGTGTACCAGTAGGGATCAGGGTGAATGAAGTGTGTACCAGTAGGGATCGGGGTGAATGAAGTGTGTACCAGTAGGGATCAGGGTAAATGAAGTGTGTACCAGTAGGGATCAGGGTAAATGAAGTGTGTACCAGTAGGGATCAGGGTGAATGAAGTGTGTACCAGTAGGGATCGGGGTGAATGAAGTGTGTACCAGTAGGGATCAGGGTGAATGAAGTGTGTACCAGTAGGGATCGGGGTGAATGAAGTGTGTACCTGGCTGGATCGGGGTAAATGGGGTGGTCTCTCGACCCCGACATGTCATAGCGAGACAACGATAACAGAGATGATTCCAACAGTCGCCTAGATGAAAGAAGTAGAAGTCAGGTGTTATGAGAGAAATACTTTTAACTGTTTGGATAAATGTTAATGTTAAACTTACCGTGTGGCTTAAAGTAGCATGTCAGCCATAAATAGTTGACAGGCTGTGAAACAAAGACATCAAACTTGCCCCCAAACTAAGATGAACCCAACGCCACATATAAACATCTACTTATCACACAGGTGAGGTGAATCTCAAGGTGAGAGTAGCTATGCTGGTATTAGCCCCCTGAAAGACCAAAACACCCTACCTCCTCAGGGAGTCCTCATCGGGGGGCTCAACAGGCATTTCTTGGCTTAAGGCCTCCGGTGGCTCTGCCGATCTGCCGGCAGCGGCCTGCCGGTACACCCTCTCCCACTGTGCTGTGTCCTGGTTGTACACCAAGCCCACGGTCTGCTCTCCAGACTGGGTGGGGGATGGGGCAATCGGGAAGGCCCCAGTTCCTGCACCTCCACCTCCATCTGCAAGGGGTGGGGGCTGCTCGCTGGGCTCCAGAGGCGCCCTACTCTCTGGGGGTTGGGCTTCTAGTGTCCTCCTGCCCTCCTCAGGCTGCCATGGGGAAGAAGAAGGAGGAAAGGTGGAGGAAGAAGAAGAGGAGGGCTCTAGAGTAGAGGCAGAGGTGGAGGAGGCCTGGTTGGTTCGCTCCCAGCGCTGAGAGTCATGGTTGAAGGTCAGCAGGTTGTGGCAGGCCCGGCAGCGGTTCAGGTGGCCTCGAGAGGCCGGGGGAGGAACATTGTTCTCCAGGTTTTGGGGGGCAGGAGGAGGGGGGAGGGGAGGCTGGTAGTGGATGATAGTCGGTGAGGAGGTGGAGGAAGTTGAGGAAGGCCCAGGTCTATCTGGCTCGATGTTATTATTCAGCAGCTCTTGGCTCTGCTCCTGACTTCCATCCACCATCCCGCCCCCTAATGGCGGCTCTAGGTCCTGCATGCGGTCGAACTCCATGAAGTAGCGGCTCAGGTTGCACTGCAGCACGTTGCGGAACGAGGCTGTGTTGCTGCGAGAGCCATCCCAGAACGGATGATGCCCACTGCTTGTGCCGGCGGCGTCTCGGCTCCCCGGCTCTCCTTGTTGGGGGAAACCCCGTCCTTCAGAGGCGGAGGTGTAGACAGGGGCGTGAGAGGACCCGTCTTGCTGACGGAGCACTGAAAGCAGGCTGATGGAGGAGGAGGAGGTTCTGGGAGGCAGCATACCTGGACCGACCCCACCTTCCCTCATGCTCAGCAGGTTGCGTGTCCAGTCGGGTCCGGGCCTGGAGGTGGAGTGCGACTCAACTACGCTCGGTGCAGGGGGGTTAAGAGAAGTGCCGCCGCTGTAGTAGACTGAGGTAAAGGCCGAGGGTCGCTCCGAGGGCTGCCTGGGCTCCGTACGGGCCGAAGAGAATGTGGAAGCTGGGGAAGGCTGGGGGGCGTCAAGTGCCACCCTGGGGTCAGACGGGGTCACGTCGGCCGCCAGGGAAGGATTGCGATTGACGGAGCAGCGACTGCACAGACACACCATGCCAAGGTGCTGAGTACAGCCCGGGAAGGGAGGCCCGCGTTCGGCGCCGGGGTACTGGGCCAGGGGGATGCTCGGAGATTCTCCGACGTTGCTTCCATTTTCACCGTGAGGTCGCGGCTGCTCGCTTCCCGTCTGAGCCCCCGGGGAGCGAGACGACAGGATGTGGAGGAAGTTGTGGAGGATGGGCGTGCGGCGGACCGGCTGGGAAGGCAGGAAGGAGCGCTGACGAAAGTGAGGCATCTCCACGCTGTCCATGGGCACCTCAGAGTCCTCCTCGCTCTGCAACAAACAGCAGCTCTGAGAACGCCACTCAACCCGCCACTAACAACAGAAGACGAGGGCAACAGGGCTCACCTGCTGATTGGACGGATTCACTATCGCCGTCAGTAGGTTGTGACCAAGAGGGTCGAACCTCACCAGCCTGGAAGGAACAGTTCAGATAAGTGAACAGTACAAACATAGACACCAGCGGTCATACATATTATCACAGTCACTCCTCAGTACAGATTCATGTACTCACCGCTCAGAACCGAAATACATGTTTTCACAACACGCCCTGCTGTTTAGCCGAGCTATGAGGGGGGAGCTATAGAAATGAAGACCTGGTTCTCTTTGCCACGGTTCTGTTGTGATATTAAAAAAAACTAACGTTTTGAGCTGCTCTGTGATTTTAGGGCATTCAAGAGTTCTTCTATTCCTGTTATTATGAAGGCAAAGACAAAAAGATGTATTGCGACATCCCGCAATATTAATAGTTATTTGTAATAAATATATAATAAAACGTAAATACTTGGTGTTGATGCATCGATACAATAGAGCCATTGAGACGCCATGCTGTCTCGGTTATTTCCACCAGAATCACGTCATTGAAACCTGCGTGTGGCTTATTTTAATGTGTGCTCTTGTTTTGAAGGCGCATGGCTCCTCCCCCACTCCCTCTCATGTGAACCCACCGGACTCTCTCCGTGTCGCTGCCCGTCTTCACCACGGCAAAGGGCTCCGGCCTGCTCCAGTCCCAGAAGTGCAGCTCGTTGTTAGTGGCGATGAGGAGCAGCTGCGCGGTCGGGTGGAAGGCCAGCGAGGCGATGGCCACGTTGCTCTCTGTGAACCAGTTCTCACTGCCGCCCTGCAGGAGCATCACACACATCTGTGGTCACCCGCAGAGTACTTTCTCACTCTATTTATTAGCAACGCATCATTTTATTCATCATCTAAAACGTCGTGGTCCTCTAAAGTCGATATTCTAGTTTACTGAAAGGCAAAACCAAGTGAATCCTAAAATGTTAACGAGTTATAAAATGATTTATCGATTCTAACAGCTCCGCGACGCTTGTTCACTTCGTGGACGTGAAACCAACACAGCACCCAAACTGCATGAAAGGAAGCCGAGCTGGAGTCACATGGTCTCCACAGCAGGGGCGACCCTCTGGGCTGCTTCAGAGAGACTCACATGCAGGTCCCAGATACGGACTTCACCATCGAGGCACCCAGAGGCCACCAGGCCGGGGATGGTGGGGTGAAAGGTCACACACCAGGGGGTTCTACGGTGGCCCACTAGGGAATGTAGGCACTTTCCAGTCTTCACCTCCGTTATGTAAATGTTGTGGTTGACATGAGTGGAGGCCATCAGGGTTCTAGGAGAAGCAGGAGGAGTTCACAGAGCTCTCATTAAAAGGCGCAGAGGAACTCCTCATGAAAAACAAGCTGCTGGAAACACGGACGGTGCTTTACAAAGACATCTGTGAGATGTTGTCTCACCTGTCGGGGCTGAATGCCAGCAGGAAGGTTGAGCGGGGGCTGTCCGGCAGCTCCACTTTCTGTCAGGGACACAAACAGTGGATACAAACTATGAATGGAGAAACCACACAGACTCACTCGGTTAGCACTAGCAATCGTCTCAGGTGCTCTTCTTCACATTTCTTACACATTTTTATAGTTCTGGTTTTTGTTTATCGGAACTGAGGGTCAGAGGTCAGAGTTCTACAGACTGTAAAGCCCTTTGAGGCACATTTCTTAATACCACATGTATGTAGACATTCAGACACCTTAAAGGATGTTTCACCAATATGAATATCATACCTGACTCTGCCATTTCATCCAGCGGACCTTCTCCTCCACCAGCAGCTGCAGGAGCCTCTGAGAGCCGAAGGTCTGGGAGCCTCGCTCCCGGGTGGACAGGATCCGCACCGAGTTCCTCTGACGGGACGCCATGTTGCTACCGCCAGCTTCAGCTGATTGGCTGCTCACTCCCTCTGCTGCCAGTCCGTCGCCATGCAGCGTCTAGGCTGAGAGAGAAGATCAGTGGTCGGTTCACCTTCTGAACCCCGACAATTAAACATGTTTAAATGTTACATGTTCATCTTTCCGATGGTCCTTGAACACATCATGTGTGACGAATGTGGCCATCATATTTACAATATTATTCTTATACCCCAATCACCATAGGATATTATCACTCTACCCTAGTCACCATATTATCACTCTACCCTAGTCACCATATTATCACTCTACCCTAGTCACCATATTATCACTCTACCCTAGTCACCATATTATCACTCTACCCTAGTCACCATATTATCACTCTACCCTAGTCACCATATTATCACTCTACCCTAGTTACCATATTATCACTCTACCCTAGTTACCATATTATCACTCTACCCTAGTCACCATATTATCACTCTACCCTAGTCACCATATTATCACTCTACCCTAGTTACCATATTATCACTCTACCCTAGTCACCATATTATCACTCTACCCTAGTCACCATATTATCACTCTACCCTAGTTACCATATTATCACTCTACCCTAGTTACCATATTATCACTCTACCCTAGTTACCATATTATCACTCTACCCTAGTTACCATATTATCACTCTACCCTAGTTACCATATTATCACTCTACCCTAGTTACCATATTATCACTCTACCCTAGTTACCATATTATCACTCTACCCTAGTCACCATATTATCACTCTACCCTAGTCACCATATTATCACTCTACCCTAGTCACCATATTATCACTCTACCCTAGTCACCATGTTATCACTCTACCCTAGTTACCATATTATCACTCTACCCTAGTCACCATATTATCACTCTACCCTAGTTACCATATTATCACTCTACCCTAGTTACCATATTATCACTCTACCCTAGTCACCATATTATCACTCTACCCTAGTTACCATATTATCACTCTACCCTAGTTACCATATTATCACTCTACCCTAGTCACCATATTATCACTCTACCCTAGTCACCATGTTATCACTCTACCCTAGTCACCATATTATCACTCTACCCTAGTCACCATATTATCACTCTACCCTAGTCACCATATTATCACTCTACCCTAGTCACCATATTATCACTCTACCCTAGGCCCGCCCCCCTGTAATTTTCTCTATAGCACCAGATAACAGAAGTAATTTAAGGTTCCCTTTCCTAAAGAACAGGTACACCATGTTCTTTAGTAATTTAAGGTTCCCTTTCTGACACACGCACGCACGATGGGACAAGTCGCTCTCCTGCAGGTAGAACCCAGAGTAGCTCTCCTGCAGGTAGAACCCAGAGTCGCTCTCCTGCAGGTAGAACCCAGAGTAGCTCTCCTGCAGGTAGAACCCAGAGTCGCTCTCCTGCAGGTAGAACCCAGAGTAGCTCTCCTGCAGGTAGAACCCAGAGTCGCTCTCCTGCAGGTAGAACCCAGAGTCGCTCTCCTGCAGGTAGAACCCAGAGTAGCTCTCCTGCAGGTAGAACCCAGAGTCGCTCTCCTGCAGGTAGAACCCAGAGTAGCTCTCCTGCAGGTAGAACCCAGAGTCGCTCTCCTGCAGGTAGAACCCAGAGTCGCTCTCCTGCAGGTAGAACCCAGAGTAGCTCTCCTGCAGGTAGAACCCAGAGTCGCTCTCCTGCAGGTAGAACCCAGAGTCGCTCTCCTGCAGGTAGAACCCAGAGTAGCTCTCCTGCTCCGGGTTCAAGAGCAGAAACAAGCCAAAGTGCTAACCCCCCCCCCCCCCCTCCCCCCAGCTAAAGTCCAGTCACCATGACGACAGGTTTTGACCTAGCTTGGCTGTCAGGGGGGACATCCTCCCCCTGGCTGCACAAGACTGATCTTGGTAAGTAAGTGAATACAGTGCAGACATAAATACATTGCATTAATTAATAGATACAATACCGTACATAGTTTTTTTGGTTTTAGGAATTTTCCGTCGAATATGTAGACGGTTGTCAGAGGAAACCCGGACATTTATAGATTGTCCCTGCCGGTCCTACAGAAAGGTTGTTTGGCTCCTTAATGCTGATGATGTCATTTCAGGCAACACCGTCCTCCCACAGTGGTCCTGGAGCATGAGGCTGTCGTGGGGCATTCAAGTGCTTGTACTAACTATATATGTATATACACCACCCTTGCTGCAACTTTTTTTCTCTTAATGATTCTACCTGACCCTTAGTGAGTCAATGAGCAGCTCTTAATGATTCTACCTGACCCTTAGTGAGTCAATGAGCAGCTCTTAATGATTCTACCTGACCCTTAGTGAGTCAATGAGCAGCTCTTAATGATTCTACCTGACCCTTAGTGAGTCAATGAGCAGCTCTTAATGATTCTACCTGACCCTTAGTGAGTCAATGAGCAGCTCTTAATGATTCTACCTGTGTTAGCTCGGGTCTAAACCCTGAGAGGGTATTCTGGATGGTGTTAGCTCGGGTATAAACCCTGAGAGGGTATTCTGGATGGTGTTAGCTCGGGTATAAACCCTGAGAGGGTATTCTGGATGGTGTTAGCTCGGGTATAAACCCTGAGAGGGTATTCTGGATGGTGTTAGCTCGGGTATAAACCCTGAGAGGGTATTCTGGATGGTGTTAGCTCGGGTCTAAACCCTGAGAGGGTATTCTGGATGGTGTTAGCTCGGGTATAAACCCGTTCCAAAGCAGCTAACCAGGGAGCTAAATTAGCTTTTTTTTGCGAATATAGTTATTACGACGATCCAGTCTTCTCGGTTCTTTGTGGGTTTAATGACGTCACCGTGAACTAAACAGCCCGTTTGATTGACTGTATCGATTAGGAGAGAGAGGATCGATCAGAAGAGAGAAGATCGATGAGGAGAGAGAGGCCTACCTTCTTTATCGATCGCTGCCCGGATGTTCCATCACAGCTAACAGCTAACAGCTAACAGTGGATATAAGTTAGGATCCCCTGAACACCGGTCCGGTTCCGTTAGACTTCCGGTTCGGGTCCTCCGGGTTCCGGGCCTGTTATGAGCTGAGTCCTGAGCTCGTTGAGCAGAAATGTTTCTAATGTTTCATGTTTCTCGAGCTGCTCTAGGCGACGCTGCTTCTGCGCACCTAGCTAGCTGCTAGTAGCTAGCTGCTAGTAGCCGCACACACACGCAGGCTGATCAACCGAGCGCAGAACGCAGCTCATCGAACCAACAAGTTCAACACAACTAGGGTTTGCATCGCGTTCTCTCATCTGGAATTGAAACAACAAATACATTCCTTCCAATTGATATGAATATTTTAATTATTTTATAAACGAATACGATTAAATCCAGTGGGTTTGAAACATCGACAGGCCGCTCTGACATTGACTAGAAGACCTGGAGGCTTTCACAATCTGGGTAATTTCTTTATTTTTTGGAAGAAATGAGAATAAACTGAATTATTAATTATTCCAGTCATTTATTAGTCCTCACAAAAAACGAACATAACAATATATAAATAACAATAAAGCATGAAATCTGAATCTGTTTTATTGGCCATGAATATACATGTATTTAACAATATATATATATATATATATATATATATATATATATATATATATATATATATATATATATATATATATATATAAGTACATAAAGAAGAACAAATAACAAAAAAGAGTTGATTCTGAAGCTTGGTACAATATTGAGGTACTTGATTATTTCATAACTTTTTGCACTTTCTCAGGAGAGCAACAGAGGAGGATCCCTCTCCCCGGATGGACAGATGAATAGATGTCATGTGACCAGATGAACAGAGTTACAGAGTTACATAAACACATTACATGAATATGACAATGTATGAATGGAACTCCAATCCATGAAACAGAAGGAGGTAGAGAGGAGGGGGCGGGGCATCAGCAGGGCCAATGGGAGGCCGGTTCACCAGCATCAGACACCTCCAGGTCCAATGGACCCTATGAGACGTGAAGTCACAACGACTCCGGGGAGGAAGCAGAGTTAATAAGGTGCAATGGAGAGATGTAAATGTATCCATAAGGAGAGAGAGAAGAGGAGATAGGTGCTCAGTGTATCCTAAAACATCCCCCAGCAGCCTATAAGCCTATAGCAGCATATCAAGGGGCTGGACCAGGGCAAACCTGATTCAGCCCTAACTATAAGCACTATTAAAGAGGAAAGTCTTAAGTCTACTCTTGAATGAGGTGACTGTGTCTGCCTCCAGGACTGAAAGTGGAAGCTGGTTCCATAAAAGAGGAGCTTGATAACTGAACAGCAACCCCATCAGTGAATACAGAGAGGAGATGAAGCTCCTCCCCCTCTGCGCTTGTCACCTGGAGGAACTGCTCGTCTGTGCATTGATGAAATGCACTCTGGGAAGTGTAGGAAATTACTCAGCGGACAGGAAAGTTCAATAACATTTAATTAACATCACCTAAACTATATATACATATGTATATATATATATATATAAATATATATATATATATATATATATAAATAAATGTATATATATATATATATATATATATATATATATATAGTTCAGGTGATGTTAATTAAAGATATATATAAATATAACTATATATTTATACATATATTCACCACAACATCAAAACGGGAACTTAATACCAACAATGTGTAACAATTAAAACCACAGCAGTACAGGCAGGAAACACACACACGCATACGCACACACACACACACACACACACACACACACACACACTCAGAAGTTCTCCTTGTAGAAGTTGAAGCTGAAGACTTCACACTGGGCTTTGATGACTTTAGCCAGCGCCGTGGAGCCGCAGTAGAACACGTGGACTTTCCCTTTGTTCTCCTCCGACATCTTCTGGAACACCTGAAAGCATCATGTGTGTACATTCTATTCATTGAGTAATAGAAAGTATTCGCTGTAGTAGTGTACCTTTAGTACACTAGTAGTGTTTAAGGTAAGCCTCAGTTAAACCGTGTCTGGAACAGGTTTAATGTAAGCCTCAGTTAAACTGTGTCTGGAACAGGTTTAATGTAAGCCTCAGTTAAACTGTCTGGAACAGGTTTAATGTAAGCCTCAGTTAAACTGTGTCTGGAACAGGTTTAATGTAAGCCTCAGTTAAACTGTCTGGAACAGGTTTAATGTAAGCCTCAGTTAAACTGTGTCTGGAACAGGTTTAATGTAAGCCTCAGTTAAACTGTGTCTGGAACAGGTTTAAGGTAAGCCTCAGTTAAACTGTCTGGAACAGGTTTAATGTAAGCCTCAGTTAAACTGTGTCTGGAACAGGTTTAATGTAAGCCTCAGTTAAACTGTGTCTGGAACAGGTTTAAGGTAAGCCTCAGTTAAACTGTGTCTGGAACAGGTTTAATGTAAGCCTCAGTTAAACTGTGTCTGGAACAGGTTTAAGGTAAGCCTCAGTTAAACTGTGTCTGGAACAGGTTTAATGTAAGCCTCAGTTAAACTGTGTCTGGAACAGGTTTAATGTAAGCCTCAGTTAAACTGTGTCTGGAACAGGTTTAAGGTAAGCCTCAGTTAAACTGTCTGGAACAGGTTTAATGTAAGCCTCAGTTAAACTGTGTCTGTAACAGGTTTAATGTAAGCCTCAGTTAAACTGTGTCTGGAACAGGTTTAATGTAAGCCTCAGTTAAACTGTGTCTGGAACAGGTTTAATGTAAACCTCAGTTAAACTGTCTGGAACAGGTTTAATGTAAACCTCAGTTAAACTGTCTGGAACAGGTTTAATGTAAGCCTCAGTTAAACTGTGTCTGGAACAGGTTTAATGTAAGCCTCAGTTAAACTGTCTGGAACAGGTTTAATGTAAACCTCAGTTAAACCGTGTCTGGAACAGGTTTAAGGTAAGCCTCAGTTAAACTGTGTCTGGAACAGGTTTAAGGTAAGCCTCAGTTAAACCGTGTCTGGAACAGGTTTAAGGTAAGCCTCAGTTAAACTGTGTCTGGAACAGGTTTAATGTAGCCTCAGTTAAACTGTCTGGAACAGGTTTAAGGTAAGCCTCAGTTAAACTGTGTCTGGAACAGGTTTAAGGTAAGCCTCAGTTAAACTGTCTGGAACAGGTTTAAGGTAAGCCTCAGTTAAACTGTGTCTGGAACAGGTTTAATGTAAGCCTCAGTTAAACTGTGTCTGGAACAGGTTTAATGTAAGCCTCAGTTAAACTGTGTCTGGAACAGGTTTAAGGTAAGCCTCAGTTAAACTGTGTCTGGAACAGGTTTAATGTAAGCCTCAGTTAAACTGTGTCTGGAACAGGTTTAATGTAAGCCTCAGTTAAACTGTGTCTGGAACAGGTTTAATGTAAGCCTCAGTTAAACTGTGTCTGTAACAGGTTTAATGTAAGCCTCAGTTAAACTGTGTCTGGAACAGGTTTAATGTAAGCCTCAGTTAAACTGTGTCTGGAACAGGTTTAATGTAAGCCTCAGTTAAACTGTGTCTGGAACAGGTTTAATGTAAGCCTCAGTTAAACTGTCTGGAACAGGTTTAATGTAAACCTCAGTTAAACCGTGTCTGGAACAGGTTTAAGGTAAGCCTCAGTTAAACTGTGTCTGGAACAGGTTTAAGGTAAGCCTCAGTTAAACCGTGTCTGGAACAGGTTTAAGGTAAGCCTCAGTTAAACTGTGTCTGGAACAGGTTTAATGTAAGCCTCAGTTAAACTGTCTGGAACAGGTTTAAGGTAAGCCTCAGTTAAACTGTCTGGAACAGGTTTAATGTAAACCTCAGTTAAACTGTCTGGAACAGGTTTAATGTAAACCTCAGTTAAACTGTCTGGAACAGGTTTAATGTAAGCCTCAGTTAAACCGTGTCTGGAACAGGTTTAAGGTAAGCCTCAGTTAAACTGTGTCTGGAACAGGTTTAAGGTAAGCCTAACTGTCTGGAACAGGTTTAAGGTAAGCCTCAGTTAAACCGTGTCTGGAACAGGTTTAATGTAAGCCTCAGTTAAACTGTGTCTGGAACAGGTTTAAGGTAAGCCTCAGTTAAACTGTGTCTGGAACAGGTTTAATGTAAGCCTAACTGTCTGGAACAGGTTTAAGGTAAGCCTCAGTTAAACCGTGTCTGGAACAGGTTTAAGGTAAGCCTCAGTTAAACTGTGTCTGGAACAGGTTTAAGGTAAGCCTCAGTTAAACTGTCTGGAACAGGTTTAAGGTAAGCCTCAGTTAAACTGTGTCTGGAACAGGTTTAATGTAAGCCTCAGTTAAACTGTGTCTGTAACAGGTTTAATGTAAGCCTCAGTTAAACTGTGTCTGGAACAGGTTTAATGTAAGCCTCAGTTAAACTGTGTCTGGAACAGGTTTAATGTAAGCCTCAGTTAAACTGTGTCTGGAACAGGTTTAATGTAAGCCTCAGTTAAACTGTGTCTGTAACAGGTTTAATGTAAGCCTCAGTTAAACTGTGTCTGGAACAGGTTTAATGTAAGCCTCAGTTAAACTGTGTCTGGAACAGGTTTAATGTAAGCCTCAGTTAAACTGTGTCTGGAACAGGTTTAATGTAAGCCTCAGTTAAACTGTCTGGAACAGGTTTAATGTAAGCCTCAGTTAAACTGTGTCTGGAACAGGTTTAATGTAAACCTCAGTTAAACTGTCTGGAACAGGTTTAATGTAAACCTCAGTTAAACTGTCTGGAACAGGTTTAATGTAAGCCTCAGTTAAACTGTGTCTGGAACAGGTTTAATGTAAGCCTCAGTTAAACTGTCTGGAACAGGTTTAATGTAAACCTCAGTTAAACCGTGTCTGGAACAGGTTTAAGGTAAGCCTCAGTTAAACTGTGTCTGGAACAGGTTTAAGGTAAGCCTCAGTTAAACCGTGTCTGGAACAGGTTTAAGGTAAGCCTCAGTTAAACTGTGTCTGGAACAGGTTTAATGTAAGCCTCAGTTAAACTGTCTGGAACAGGTTTAAGGTAAGCCTCAGTTAAACTGTGTCTGGAACAGGTTTAAGGTAAGCCTCAGTTAAACTGTCTGGAACAGGTTTAAGGTAAGCCTCAGTTAAACTGTGTCTGGAACAGGTTTAATGTAAGCCTCAGTTAAACTGTGTCTGGAACAGGTTTAATGTAAGCCTCAGTTAAACTGTGTCTGGAACAGGTTTAAGGTAAGCCTCAGTTAAACTGTGTCTGGAACAGGTTTAATGTAAGCCTCAGTTAAACTGTGTCTGGAACAGGTTTAATGTAAGCCTCAGTTGAACTGTGTCTGGAACAGGTTTAATGTAAGCCTCAGTTAAACTGTGTCTGTAACAGGTTTAATGTAAGCCTCAGTTAAACTGTGTCTGGAACAGGTTTAATGTAAGCCTCAGTTAAACTGTGTCTGGAACAGGTTTAATGTAAGCCTCAGTTAAACTGTGTCTGGAACAGGTTTAATGTAAGCCTCAGTTAAACTGTCTGGAACAGGTTTAATGTAAACCTCAGTTAAACCGTGTCTGGAACAGGTTTAAGGTAAGCCTCAGTTAAACTGTGTCTGGAACAGGTTTAAGGTAAGCCTCAGTTAAACCGTGTCTGGAACAGGTTTAAGGTAAGCCTCAGTTAAACTGTGTCTGGAACAGGTTTAATGTAAGCCTCAGTTAAACTGTCTGGAACAGGTTTAAGGTAAGCCTCAGTTAAACTGTCTGGAACAGGTTTAATGTAAACCTCAGTTAAACTGTCTGGAACAGGTTTAATGTAAACCTCAGTTAAACTGTCTGGAACAGGTTTAATGTAAGCCTCAGTTAAACCGTGTCTGGAACAGGTTTAAGGTAAGCCTCAGTTAAACTGTGTCTGGAACAGGTTTAAGGTAAGCCTAACTGTCTGGAACAGGTTTAAGGTAAGCCTCAGTTAAACCGTGTCTGGAACAGGTTTAATGTAAGCCTCAGTTAAACTGTGTCTGGAACAGGTTTAAGGTAAGCCTCAGTTAAACTGTGTCTGGAACAGGTTTAATGTAAGCCTAACTGTCTGGAACAGGTTTAAGGTAAGCCTCAGTTAAACCGTGTCTGGAACAGGTTTAAGGTAAGCCTCAGTTAAACTGTGTCTGGAACAGGTTTAAGGTAAGCCTCAGTTAAACTGTCTGGAACAGGTTTAAGGTAAGCCTCAGTTAAACTGTGTCTGGAACAGGTTTAATGTAAGCCTCAGTTAAACTGTGTCTGTAACAGGTTTAATGTAAGCCTCAGTTAAACTGTGTCTGGAACAGGTTTAATGTAAGCCTCAGTTAAACTGTGTCTGGAACAGGTTTAATGTAAGCCTCAGTTAAACTGTGTCTGGAACAGGTTTAATGTAAGCCTCAGTTAAACTGTGTCTGTAACAGGTTTAATGTAAGCCTCAGTTAAACTGTGTCTGGAACAGGTTTAATGTAAGCCTCAGTTAAACTGTGTCTGGAACAGGTTTAATGTAAGCCTCAGTTAAACTGTGTCTGGAACAGGTTTAATGTAAGCCTCAGTTAAACTGTCTGGAACAGGTTTAAGGTAAGCCTCAGTTAAACTGTCTGGAACAGGTTTAATGTAAACCTCAGTTAAACTGTCTGGAACAGGTTTAATGTAAACCTCAGTTAAACTGTCTGGAACAGGTTTAATGTAAGCCTCAGTTAAACCGTGTCTGGAACAGGTTTAAGGTAAGCCTCAGTTAAACTGTGTCTGGAACAGGTTTAAGGTAAGCCTAACTGTCTGGAACAGGTTTAAGGTAAGCCTCAGTTAAACCGTGTCTGGAACAGGTTTAATGTAAGCCTCAGTTAAACTGTGTCTGGAACAGGTTTAAGGTAAGCCTCAGTTAAACTGTGTCTGGAACAGGTTTAATGTAAGCCTAACTGTCTGGAACAGGTTTAAGGTAAGCCTCAGTTAAACCGTGTCTGGAACAGGTTTAAGGTAAGCCTCAGTTAAACTGTGTCTGGAACAGGTTTAAGGTAAGCCTCAGTTAAACTGTCTGGAACAGGTTTAAGGTAAGCCTCAGTTAAACTGTGTCTGTAACAGGTTTAATGTAAGCCTCAGTTAAACTGTGTCTGTAACAGGTTTAATGTAAGCCTCAGTTAAACTGTGTCTGGAACAGGTTTAATGTAAGCCTCAGTTAAACTGTGTCTGGAACAGGTTTAAGGTAAGCCTCAGTTAAACTGTCTGGAACAGGTTTAAGGTAAGCCTCAGTTAAACTGTGTCTGGAACAGGTTTAAGGTAAGCCTCAGTTAAACTGTGTCTGGAACAGGTTTAAGGTAAGCCTCAGTTAAACTGTCTGGAACAGGTTTAATGTAAACCTCAGTTAAACCGTCTGGAACAGGTTTAATGTAAACCTCAGTTAAACCGTGTCTGGAACAGGTTTAAGGTAAGCCTCAGTTAAACTGTGTCTGGAACAGGTTTAAGGTAAGCCTCAGTTAAACCGTGTCTGGAACAGGTTTAAGGTAAGCCTCAGTTAAACTGTGTCTGAAACAGGTTTAATGTAAGCCTCAGTTAAACTGTCTGGAACAGGTTTAATGTAAACCTCAGTTAAACTGTCTGGAACAGGTTTAATGTAAGCCTCAGTTAAACTGTGTCTGGAACAGGTTTAAGGTAAGCCTCAGTTAAACTGTGTCTGGAACAGGTTTAAGGTAAGCCTCAGTTAAACTGTGTCTGGAACAGGTTTAAGGTAAGCCTCAGTTAAACCGTGTCTGGAACAGGTTTAAGGTAAGCCTCAGTTAAACTGTGTCTGGAACAGGTTTAATGTAAGCCTCAGTTAAACTGTCTGGAACAGGTTTAATGTAAACCTCAGTTAAACTGTCTGGAACAGGTTTAAGGTAAGCCTCAGTTAAACCGTGTCTGGAACAGGTTTAAGGTAAGCCTCAGTTAAACCGTGTCTGGAACAGGTTTAAGGTAAGCCTCAGTTAAACTGTCTGGAACAGGTTTAATGTAAACTTCCGTTAAACCGTGTCTGGAACAGATTTAATGTAAACCTCAGTTAAACTGTGTCTGGAACAGGTTTAATGTAAACCTCAGTTAAACCGTGTCTGGAACAGGTTTAATGTAAGCCTCAGTTAAACTGTGTCTGGAACTGGTTTAAGGTAAGCCTCAGTTAAACTGTGTCTGGAACAGGTTTAAGGTAAGCCTCAGTTAAACTGTGTCTGGAACAGGTTTAAGGTAAGCCTCAGTTAAACCGTGTCTGGGACAGGTTTAATGTAAGCCTCAGTTAAACTGTGTCTGGAACAGGTTTAAGGTAAGCCTCAGTTAAACTGTGTCTGGAACAGGTTTAATGTAAGCCTCAGTTAAACTGTGTCTGGGACAGGTTTAATGTAAGCCTCAGTTAAACTGTGTCTTGAACAGGTTTAAGGTAAGCCTCAGTTAAACTGTGTCTGGAACAGGTTTAATGTAAACCTCAGTTAAACTGTGTCTGGAACAGGTTTAATGTATGCCTCAGTTAAACTGTGTCTGGAACAGGTTTAATGTAAACCTCAGTTAAACTGTCTGGAACAGGTTTAATGTAAACCTCAGTTAAACTGTCTGGAACAGGTTTAATGTAAGCCTCAGTCAAACTGTGTCTGGAACAGGTTTAATGTAAGCCTCAGTTAAACTGTCTGGAACAGGTTTAATGTAATCCTCAGTTAAACCGTGCCTGTCTCGCACCACCTCCACCGTACCCAGTGGACACCTGCACACTGCTGGCTTTCTTTAGTTCAGTCTCTTCCTGTCAGCTGTGGAGATGCTGCTGCTCCAGAATACCACCCCATAAAAGATGGCTGATGCCATGTACATATACATGGTCAGTGTGTCCTCACCTTGCCCCACTCGGGGCGTCCCGGTTGGGTTCTGGTCCTCAGTCCAGTGATGGAGTCCTTCTTCTCCTTCTTGGCAAGCAGGTCGAGCGCCATCTGCAGGCCGATGGCCTTCATGTCGTTCTTGCTGAGCGCTGACGTCATGTACATGTGCATCTCCAGGAAGCGGCCTGACAGACGGCAGAGGGTCAACAAGGTTTCTGTCTGATCGAGATCGGGATCGGGATCAACATAATAGACAACAATAGACAACATGCATCTACATAATACATTTGAAGGGGATCTGATCAATTCCCTTCATCAGGAGTTCAATAACGTGTAGTGGCAAGAAATACACAAGAATTACTGGAGAAATCACACAAACTGACTTCCGGTACCGTTTAGAGCATGGTCCCAAGAGACTTTCTTTTCAGTTTACATGTTTTACATATGCCTACCAAGTTTCATTAATGTAGATGAAACGTAGCGCTGGGGCTGCTTAAATTAATGTTTGTAGGGGGCGCTATTGAGTCATATTGCCATTCTGAAGCAGTAAAATCATATCAAGTAATTACATATTTGACTTTAAATATGTGTGCTAAGTTTCGAGCATGTTACATTGGTTTATTCGTTCACGGCGAAGGATCAAACTTCTCCGATGCTCCAACTCGCCGCCCTTCAACGAGTCCATACAATCTTCACGATGAAGCATTATCAAGGTCTTAAGTCTATTCTGACACATTCTGAGAGGGATCTGATTAATCTGTGAGGATAAGGGCATAAAAGTAGAAAACATGTAACTTAATGTTGCCACTAGGTGGCGCTATGACTAGAATGCAAAATTATCATATGGATGTCTTCAGGGGCAGTGTGTCATGACATGAAATATGGAGTTGATTACATAATGTATGGCCAAGTAAAAACAACTTCCATTTTCATGGCGAATGGTGTTCTTTGCCGTTGCGGCCTACGCACAAAGTTTTATATTTTTAAAATCCTTTGATAACTTTTCACTACTAAGGTGTCAAGATCACACTGCCCGACTTAGGAATGAATCGGGTTTAATCTCTAGGGAAGAGTTGGCTATTTTACAACTCCCCAAAACGTGAAGAAACGGTTAAAAATGTGCCACTGGGTGGCGCTATGACTA
This sequence comes from Cyclopterus lumpus, assembly GCF_009769545.1. Classification (NCBI taxonomy): domain Eukaryota; kingdom Metazoa; phylum Chordata; class Actinopteri; order Perciformes; family Cyclopteridae; genus Cyclopterus; species Cyclopterus lumpus. The sequence continues at coordinate 769,645 of NC_046971.1, read as the reverse complement.
AATTCAAAATTAACATATGGATGTCTTCAGGGTCAGTATGTCATATGAGAAATATGGAGCAGATTAGATAATGTATGGCCGAGTAAAAACAACTTACATTTTCATGGCGAATTGCGTTTTCTTTGAAATAAAACCCTACTCACAAAATCCTTAGATAACATTTCATTGGTAAGGTCTCTAGAACACACAGCCCGATTTTGGAATGAATCGGGTTCAAGCTCTAGGAGGAGTTTGCGGGAAAAAAAGCGAAAAAATGCTAAAAATGGCGATATCGAGCGATTGACTGCAGCGCCCCCTAATGTTCAAATATTATGAAAAAATTAGGTAACGTCAAGGGACTCAATGTGGTGAAGATAGGCCTAGTCATTTGGAAGTTATGTGTCTTTAAATATGAGGCCGCACCCCTAAAAGGTTCATTGGTCCATATCTTCTGAACGCAAGAGATCGGACCAAGCGTTTAGGAGAAAAGGGAAAAAAATTGTTTTTTACAAAATTCAAAATGGCGGAAAATCTAAGTAGGCGCATTTTATGGCGACTATTGCCTTTTTTGTAGAGCAGGTCCAAGTGGACACGTGTACCAAATTCTTAAGTCAATCGGTGATTGTTAGCAAAAAGCGTGGGTCTGTGTGTGTTGGTGTCGGGATCAGAGAACGACAGCTTTCCTCCGTTCCAGTCCAGATTCACTTGGATCCTCTGAAGCTTCTTCTGCAACACAAGCTCTGAATCTAATCTAAGGAAACCGTGCTGAGTATTTACCTCGACAGAACCGTATTCTCCATGATCTCTCTTCCTCTGGACGGTCTCAGCTAACACCCCAACGTCCGTGTTTGGTCCATTAAAAGGGGTAGCTGTATCTGGATTGGCCCGTTCAATGAGCTTCCTGCATCTGGATTGGTCCGTTCGAAGGGGTTGCTGCATCTGGATTGGACCATTAAAATGGGTCGCTGTGTCTGGATTGGTCCATTCAAAGTGATCGCTTCGTCTGGGTTGTTCCATTCAAAGGGGTCGCTGTGTCTGTATTGGTCTGTTCAAAGAGATTGCTGCGTCTGGATTGGTCCATTCAAAGTGATCGCTTCGTCTGGGTTGGTCCATTCAAAGGGGTCGCTGTGTCTGTATTGGTCTGTTCAAAGAGATTGCTGCGTCTGGATTGGTCCATTCAAAGTGATCGCTTCGTCTGGGTTGGTCCATTCAAAGGGGTCGCTGTGTCTGTATTGGTCCATTCAAAGGGGTGGCAGCATCTGGATTGGTCCATTCAAAGGGGTCGCTGCGTCTGTATTGGTCCATTCAAAGGGGTCGCAGTATCTGGATTGGTCCATTCAAAGGGGTCGCTGCGTCTGTATTGGTCCATTCAAAGGGGTCGTAGCATCTGGATTGGTCCATTCAAAGGAGTTGCTGCGTCTGAATTTGTCCGTTCAAAGGGGTCGCTGTGTCTGGATTGGTCCATTCAAAGGAGTCGCTATGTCTGGATTGGTCTATTCAAAGAGAGTGCTGCATCTGGATTGGTCTGTTCCAAGGGGTCACTGCGTCTGGATTGGTCCATTCAAAGAGATTGCTGCATCTGGATTGGTCCGTTCCAAGGGGTTGCTGCTTCTGGATTGGTCCGTTTCAAGGGGTTGCTGCTTCTGGATTGGTCCGTTCCAAGGGGTTGCTGCGTCTGGATTGGTACATTCAAAGAGATTGCTGCATCTGGATTGGTCCGTTCCAAGGGGTTGCTGCTTCTGGATTGGTCCGTTTCAAGGGGTTGCTGCATCTGGATTGGTCCGTTCCAAGGGGTTGCTGCTTCTGGATTGGTCCGTTTCAAGGGGTTGCTGCTTCTGGATTGGTCCGTTTCAAGGGGTTGCTGCTTCTGGATTGGTCCCTTCCAAGGGGTCGCTGTGTCTGGATTGGTCCATTCAAAGGAGTCGCTATGTCTGGATTGGTCTATTCAAAGAGATTGCTGCATCTGGATTGGTCCTTTCCAAGGGGTTGCTGCTTCTGGATTGGTCCGTTCCAAGGGGTTGCTGCTTCTGGATTGGTCCGTTCCAAGGGGTTGCTGCGTCTGGATTGGTACATTCAAAGAGATTGCTAAATCTGGATTGGTCCGTTCCAAGAGGTTGCTGCTTCTGGATTGGTCCGTTACAAGGGGTTGCTGCTTCTGGATTGGTCCGTTACAAGGGGTTGCTGCTTCTGGATTGGTCCGTTCCAAGGGGTTGCTGCGTCTGGATTGGTACATTCAAAGAGATTGCTAAATCTGGATTGGTCCGTTCAAAGGGGTTGCTGCATCTGGATTGGTCCATTAAAATGGGTCGCTGTGTCTGGATTGGTCCATTCAAAGTGATCGCTTCGTCTGGGTTGTTCCATTCAAAGGGGTTGCTGTGTCTGTATTGGTCCGTTCAAAGAGATCGCTGCGTCTAGATTGGTCCATTCAAAGTGATCGCTTCGTCTGGGTTGGTCCATTCAAAGGGGTCACTGTGTCTGGATTGGTCCGTTCAAAGAGATTGTTGCGTCTGGATTGGTCCATGTCAAAGGGGTCATTGTGTCTGGATTGGTCCATTCACAGGGGTCGCTGTATCTGGAATGGTCCGTTCAATGAGCTTCCTGCATCTGGATTGGTCCGTTCGAAGTGGTTGCTGCATCTGGATTGGTCCATTTGAAGAGGTTGCTGCATGTGGATTTGTCCATTCAAAGGGATCGCTGCGTTTGATTTGGTCCATTAAAATGGGTCGCTGCGTCTAGATTGGTCTGTTCAAAGGGGTTGCTGCGTGTGGATTGGTCCATTAAAATGGGTCGCTGTGTCTGGATTGGTCCATTCAAAGTGATCGCTTTGTCTGGGTTGGTCTATTCAAAGAGATTGTTCCGTCTGGATTGGTCCATTTCAAAGGGGTTGTTGTGTCTGGATTGGTCCATTTCAAAGGGGTTGCTGCATCTGGATTGGTCCGTTCGAAGGAGTTGCTGCATCTGGATTGGTCCATTCGAAGGGGTTGCTGCATGTGGATTGGTCCATTCAAAGGGATCGCTGCATCTGGTTTGGTCCGTTCAATGAGCTTGCTGCCTCTGGATTGGTCCATTAAAAGGGGTCGCTGCGTCTACATTGGTCTGTTCAAAGGAGTTGCTGCGTGTGGATTGATGCATGTAAAGGGGTTGCTGCATCTGGATTGGTCCATTCAAAGGGCTCGCTGCCTCTGGTTTGGTCCATTAAAATGGGTCGCTGTGTCTGGGTTGGTCCATTCAAACAAGTCGCTGTGTCTGTATTGGTCCATTCAAAGGGGTCGCTGTGTCTGGATTGGTCTGTTCAAAGAGATTGTTGCGTCTGGATTGGTCCATGTCAAAGGGGTCGTTGTGTCTGGATTGGTCCATGCAAAGGGGTCGCAGCATCTGGATTGGTCCATTCAAAGGGATGGCAGCATTTGGATTGGTCCATTCAAAGGGGTCACTGCGTCTGTATTGGTCCATTCAAAGGGGTCGCAGCGTCTGGATTGGTCCATTCGAAGGGGTCGCTGCGTCTGTATTGGTCCGTTCAAAGGGGTCGCAGCATCTGAATTGGTCCATTCAAAGGGGTCGCTGCGTCTGAATTGGTCCGTTCAAAGGGGTCGCTGTGTCTGGATTGGTCCATTCAAAGGAGTCGCTGTGTCTGGATTGGTCTCTTCAAAGAGATTACTGCGTCTGGATTGGTCCATTCAAAGGGGTCGCTGTGTCTGGATTGGTCCATTCAAAGGAGTCGCTATGTCTGGATTGGTCTATTCAAAGAGAGTGCTGCATCTGGATTGGTCTGTTCCAAGGGGTCACTGCGTCTGGATTGGTCCATTCAAAGAGATTGCTGCATCTGGATTGGTCCGTTCCAAGGGGTTGCTGCTTCTGGATTGGTCCGTTTCAAGGGGTTGCTGCTTCTGGATTGGTCCGTTCCAAGGGGTTGCTGCGTCTGGATTGGTACATTCAAAGAGATTGCTGCATCTGGATTGGTCCGTTCCAAGGGGTTGCTGCTTCTGGATTGGTCCGTTTCAAGGGGTTGCTGCTTCTGGATTGGTCCGTTCCAAGGGGTCGCTGTGTCTGGATTGGTCCATTCAAAGGAGTCGCTATGTCTGGATTGGTCTATTCAAAGAGATTGCTGCATCTGGATTGGTCCTTTCCAAGGGGTTGCTGCTTCTGGATTGGTCCGTTCCAAGGGGTTGCTGCTTCTGGATTGGTCCGTTCCAAGGGGTTGCTGCGTCTGGATTGGTACATTCAAAGAGATTGCTAAATCTGGATTGGTCCGTTCCAAGAGGTTGCTGCTTCTGGATTGGTCCGTTACAAGGGGTTGCTGCTTCTGGATTGGTCCGTTCCAAGGGGTTGCTGCGTCTGGATTGGTACATTCAAAGAGATTGCTAAATCTGGATTGGTCCGTTCAAAGGGGTTGCTGCATCTGGATTGGTCCATTCAAATGGGTCGCTGTGTCTGGATTGGTCCATTCAAAGTGATCACTTCGTCTGGGTTGTTCCATTCAAAGGGGTTGCTGTGTCTGTATTGGTCCGTTCAAAGAGATTGCTGCGTCTAGATTGGTCCATTCAAAGTGATCGCTTCGTCTGGGTTGGTCCATTCAAAGGGGTCACTGTGTCTGGATTGGTCCGTTCAAAGAGATTGTTGCGTCTGGATTGGTCCATGTCAAAGGGGTCATTGTGTCTGGATTGGTCCATTCAAAGGGGTCGCTGTATCTGGAATGGTCCGTTCAATGAGCTTCCTGCATCTGGATTGGTCCGTTCGAAGTGTTTGCTGCATCTGGATTGGTCCATTCGAAGGGGTTGCTGCATGTGGATTGGTCCATTCAAAGGGATCGCCGCGTTTGGTTTGGTCCATTAAAATGGGTCGCTGCGTCTAGATTGGTCTGTTCAAAGGGGTTGCTGGGTGTGGATTGGTCCATTAAAATGGGTCGCTGTGTCTGGATTGGTCCATTCAAAGGAGTCGCTATGTCTGGATTGGTCTATTCAAAGAGATTGCTGCATCTGGATTGGTCCTTTCCAAGGGGTTGCTGCTTCTGGTTTGGTCCGTTCCAAGGGGTTGCTGCTTCTGGATTGGTCCGTTCCAAGGGGTTGCTGCGTCTGGATTGGTACATTCAAAGAGATTGCTAAATCTGGATTGGTCCGTTCCAAGAGGTTGCTGCTTCTGGATTGGTCCGTTACAAGGGGTTGCTGCTTCTGGATTGGTCCGTTACAAGGGGTTGCTGCTTCTGGATTGGTCCGTTCCAAGGGGTTGCTGCGTCTGGATTGGTACATTCAAAGAGATTGCTAAATCTGGATTGGTCCGTTCAAAGGGGTTGCTGCATCTGGTTTGGTCCATTAAAATGGGTCACTGTGTCTGGATTGGTCCATTCAAAGTGATCGCTTCGTCTGGGTTGTTCCATTCAAAGGGGTCGCTGTGTCTGTATTGGTCCGTTCAAAGAGATTGCTGCGTCTAGATTGGTCCATTCAAAGTGATCGCTTCGTCTGGGTTGGTCCATTCAAAGGGGTCACTGTGTCTGGATTGGTCCGTTCAAAGAGATTGTTGCGTCTGGATTGGTCCATGTCAAAGGGGTCATTGTGTCTGGATTGGTCCATTCAAAGGGGTCGCTGTATCTGGAATGGTCCGTTCAATGAGCTTCCTGCATCTGGATTGGTCCGTTCGAAGTGGTTGCTGCATCTGGATTGGTCCATTTGAAGAGGTTGCTGCATGTGGATTTGTCCATTCAAAGGGATCGCTGCGTTTGATTTGGTCCATTAAAATGGGTCGCCGCGTCTAGATTGGTCTGTTCAAAGGGGTTGCTGCGTGTGGATTGGTCCATTAAAATGGGTCGCTGTGTCTGGATTGGTCCATTCAAAGTGATCGCTTTGTCTGGGTTGGTCTATTCAAAGAGATTGTTCCGTCTGGATTGGTCCATTTCAAAGGGGTTGTTGTGTCTGGATTGGTCCATTTCAAAGGGGTTGCTGCATCTGGATTGGTCCGTTCGAAGGAGTTGCTGCATCTGGATTGGTCCATTCGAAGGGGTTGCTGCATGTGGATTGGTCCATTCAAAGGGATCGCTGCATCTGGTTTGGTCCGTTCAATGAGCTTGCTGCCTCTGGATTGGTCCATTAAAAGGGGTCGCTGCGTCTACATTGGTCTGTTCAAAGGAGTTGCTGCGTGTGGATTGATGCATGTAAAGGGGTTGCTGCATCTGGATTGGTCCATTCAAAGGGCTCGCTGCCTCTGGTTTGGTCCATTAAAATGGGTCGCTGTGTCTGGGTTGGTCCATTCAAACAAGTCGCTGTGTCTGTATTGGTCCATTCAAAGGGGTCGCTGTGTCTGGATTGGTCTGTTCAAAGAGATTGTTGCGTCTGGATTGGTCCATGTCAAAGGGGTCGTTGTGTCTGGATTGGTCCATGCAAAGGGGTCGCAGCATCTGGATTGGTCCATTCAAAGGGATGGCAGCATTTGGATTGGTCCATTCAAAGGGGTCACTGCGTCTGTATTGGTCCATTCAAAGGGGTCGCAGCGTCTGGATTGGTCCATTCGAAGGGGTCGCTGCGTCTGTATTGGTCCGTTCAAAGGGGTCGCAGCATCTGAATTGGTCCATTCAAAGGGGTCGCTGCGTCTGAATTGGTCCGTTCAAAGGGGTCGCTGTGTCTGGATTGGTCCATTCAAAGGAGTCGCTGTGTCTGGATTGGTCTCTTCAAAGAGATTACTGCGTCTGGATTGGTCCATTCAAAGGGGTCGCTGTGTCTGGATTGGTCCATTCAAAGGAGTCGCTATGTCTGGATTGGTCTATTCAAAGAGAGTGCTGCATCTGGATTGGTCTGTTCCAAGGGGTCACTGCGTCTGGATTGGTCCATTCAAAGAGATTGCTGCATCTGGATTGGTCCGTTCCAAGGGGTTGCTGCTTCTGGATTGGTCCGTTTCAAGGGGTTGCTGCTTCTGGATTGGTCCGTTCCAAGGGGTTGCTGCGTCTGGATTGGTACATTCAAAGAGATTGCTGCATCTGGATTGGTCCGTTCCAAGGGGTTGCTGCTTCTGGATTGGTCCGTTTCAAGGGGTTGCTGCTTCTGGATTGGTCCGTTCCAAGGGGTCGCTGTGTCTGGATTGGTCCATTCAAAGGAGTCGCTATGTCTGGATTGGTCTATTCAAAGAGATTGCTGCATCTGGATTGGTCCTTTCCAAGGGGTTGCTGCTTCTGGATTGGTCCGTTCCAAGGGGTTGCTGCTTCTGGATTGGTCCGTTCCAAGGGGTTGCTGCGTCTGGATTGGTACATTCAAAGAGATTGCTAAATCTGGATTGGTCCGTTCCAAGAGGTTGCTGCTTCTGGATTGGTCCGTTACAAGGGGTTGCTGCTTCTGGATTGGTCCGTTCCAAGGGGTTGCTGCGTCTGGATTGGTACATTCAAAGAGATTGCTAAATCTGGATTGGTCCGTTCAAAGGGGTTGCTGCATCTGGATTGGTCCATTCAAATGGGTCGCTGTGTCTGGATTGGTCCATTCAAAGTGATCACTTCGTCTGGGTTGTTCCATTCAAAGGGGTTGCTGTGTCTGTATTGGTCCGTTCAAAGAGATTGCTGCGTCTAGATTGGTCCATTCAAAGTGATCGCTTCGTCTGGGTTGGTCCATTCAAAGGGGTCACTGTGTCTGGATTGGTCCGTTCAAAGAGATTGTTGCGTCTGGATTGGTCCATGTCAAAGGGGTCATTGTGTCTGGATTGGTCCATTCAAAGGGGTCGCTGTATCTGGAATGGTCCGTTCAATGAGCTTCCTGCATCTGGATTGGTCCGTTCGAAGTGTTTGCTGCATCTGGATTGGTCCATTCGAAGGGGTTGCTGCATGTGGATTGGTCCATTCAAAGGGATCGCCGCGTTTGGTTTGGTCCATTAAAATGGGTCGCTGCGTCTAGATTGGTCTGTTCAAAGGGGTTGCTGGGTGTGGATTGGTCCATTAAAATGGGTCGCTGTGTCTGGATTGGTCCATTCAAAGGAGTCGCTATGTCTGGATTGGTCTATTCAAAGAGATTGCTGCATCTGGATTGGTCCTTTCCAAGGGGTTGCTGCTTCTGGTTTGGTCCGTTCCAAGGGGTTGCTGCTTCTGGATTGGTCCGTTCCAAGGGGTTGCTGCGTCTGGATTGGTACATTCAAAGAGATTGCTAAATCTGGATTGGTCCGTTCCAAGAGGTTGCTGCTTCTGGATTGGTCCGTTACAAGGGGTTGCTGCTTCTGGATTGGTCCGTTACAAGGGGTTGCTGCTTCTGGATTGGTCCGTTCCAAGGGGTTGCTGCGTCTGGATTGGTACATTCAAAGAGATTGCTAAATCTGGATTGGTCCGTTCAAAGGGGTTGCTGCATCTGGTTTGGTCCATTAAAATGGGTCACTGTGTCTGGATTGGTCCATTCAAAGTGATCGCTTCGTCTGGGTTGTTCCATTCAAAGGGGTCGCTGTGTCTGTATTGGTCCGTTCAAAGAGATTGCTGCGTCTAGATTGGTCCATTCAAAGTGATCGCTTCGTCTGGGTTGGTCCATTCAAAGGGGTCACTGTGTCTGGATTGGTCCGTTCAAAGAGATTGTTGCGTCTGGATTGGTCCATGTCAAAGGGGTCATTGTGTCTGGATTGGTCCATTCAAAGGGGTCGCTGTATCTGGAATGGTCCGTTCAATGAGCTTCCTGCATCTGGATTGGTCCGTTCGAAGTGGTTGCTGCATCTGGATTGGTCCATTTGAAGAGGTTGCTGCATGTGGATTTGTCCATTCAAAGGGATCGCTGCGTTTGATTTGGTCCATTAAAATGGGTCGCCGCGTCTAGATTGGTCTGTTCAAAGGGGTTGCTGCGTGTGGATTGGTCCATTAAAATGGGTCGCTGTGTCTGGATTGGTCCATTCAAAGTGATCGCTTTGTCTGGGTTGGTCTATTCAAAGAGATTGTTCCGTCTGGATTGGTCCATTTCAAAGGGGTTGTTGTGTCTGGATTGGTCCATTTCAAAGGGGTTGCTGCATCTGGATTGGTCCGTTCGAAGGAGTTGCTGCATCTGGATTGGTCCATTCGAAGGGGTTGCTGCATGTGGATTGGTCCATTCAAAGGGATCGCTGCATCTGGTTTGGTCCGTTCAATGAGCTTGCTGCCTCTGGATTGGTCCATTAAAAGGGGTCGCTGCGTCTACATTGGTCTGTTCAAAGGAGTTGCTGCGTGTGGATTGATGCATGTAAAGGGGTTGCTGCATCTGGATTGGTCCATTCAAAGGGCTCGCTGCCTCTGGTTTGGTCCATTAAAATGGGTCGCTGTGTCTGGGTTGGTCCATTCAAACAAGTCGCTGTGTCTGTATTGGTCCATTCAAAGGGGTCGCTGTGTCTGGATTGGTCTGTTCAAAGAGATTGTTGCGTCTGGATTGGTCCATGTCAAAGGGGTCGTTGTGTCTGGATTGGTCCATGCAAAGGGGTCGCAGCATCTGGATTGGTCCATTCAAAGGGATGGCAGCATTTGGATTGGTCCATTCAAAGGGGTCACTGCGTCTGTATTGGTCCATTCAAAGGGGTCGCAGCGTCTGGATTGGTCCATTCGAAGGGGTCGCTGCGTCTGTATTGGTCCATTCAAAGGGGTCGCAGCATCTGAATTGGTCCATTCAAAGGGGTCGCTGCGTCTGAATTGGTCCGTTCAAAGGGGTCGCTGTGTCTGGATTGGTCCATTCAAAGGAGTCGCTGTGTCTGGAGTGGTCTGTTCAAAGAGATTGCTGCATCTGGATTGGTCCATTCAAAGGGGTCACTGCATCTGGATTGGTCTCTTCAAAGAGATTACTGCGTCTGGATTGGTCCATTCAAAGGGGTCGCTGTGTCTGGATTGGTCCATTCAAAGTGATCGCTTTTTCTGGGTTGGTCTATTCAAAGAGATTGTTCCGTCTGGATTGGTCCATTTCAAAGGGGTTGTTGTGTCTGGATTGGTCCATTTCAAAGGGGTTGCTGCATCTGGATTGGTCCGTTCGAAGGAGTTGCTGCATCTGGATTGGTCCATTCGAAGGGGTTGCTGCATGTGGATTGGTCCATTCAAAGGGATCGCTGCATCTGGTTTGGTCCGTTCAATGAGCTTGCTGCCTCTGGATTGGTCCATTAAAAGGGGTCGCTGCGTCTACATTGGTCTGTTCAAAGGAGTTGCTGCGTGTGGATTGATGCATGTAAAGGGGTTGCTGCATCTGGATTGGTCCATTCAAAGGGCTCGCTGCCTCTGGTTTGGTCCATTAAAATGGGTCGCTGTGTCTGGGTTGGTCCATTCAAACAAGTCGCTGTGTCTGTATTGGTCCATTCAAAGGGGTCGCTGTGTCTGTATTGGTCCATTCAAAGGTGTCACTGCGTCTGGATTGGTCCATTCAAAGTGATCGCTTCGTCTGGGTTGGTCCATTCAAACGGGTCGCTGTGTCTGGATTGGTCCATGCAAAGGGGTCGCAGCATCTGGATTGGTCCATTCAAAGGGGTCGCAGCGTTTGGGTTGGTCCATTCAAAGGGGTCGCAGCATCTGGATTGGTCCATTCAAAGGGGTCGCTGCGTCTGTATTGGTCCATTCAAAGGGGTCGTAGCATCTGGATTGGTCCATTCAAAGGGGTTGCTGCGTCTGAATTTGTCCGTTCAAAGGGGTCGCTGTGTCTGGATTGGTCCATTCAAAGGAGTCGCTATGTCTGATTGGTCTATTCAAAGAGAGTGCTGCATCTGGATTGGTCTGTTCCAAGGGGTCACTGTGTCTGGATTGGTCCATTCAAAGAGTTTGCTGCATCTGGATTGGTCCGTTCCAAGGGGTTGCTGCTTCTGGATTGGTCCGTTTCAAGGGGTTGCTGCTTCTGGATTGGTCCGTTCCAAGGGGTTGCTGCGTCTGGATTGGTACATTCAAAGAGATTGCTGCATCTGGATTGGTCCGTTCCAAGGGGTTGCTGCTTCTGGATTGGTCCGTTTCAAGGGGTTGCTGCTTCTGGATTGGTCCCTTCCAAGGGGTCGCTGTGTCTGGATTGGTCCATTCAAAGGAGTCGCTATGTCTGGATTGGTCTATTCAAAGAGATTGCTGCATCTGGATTGGTCCTTTCCAAGGGGTTGCTGCTTCTGGATTGGTCCGTTCCAAGGGGTTGCTGCTTCTGGATTGGTCCGTTCCAAGGGGTTGCTGCGTCTGGATTGGTACATTCAAAGAGATTGCTAAATCTGGATTGGTCCGTTCCAAGAGGTTGCTGCTTCTGGATTGGTCCGTTACAAGGGGTTGCTGCTTCTGGATTGGTCCGTTACAAGGGGTTGCTGCTTCTGGATTGGTCCGTTCCAAGGGGTTGCTGCGTCTGGATTGGTACATTCAAAGAGATTGCTAAATCTGGATTGGTCCGTTCAAAGGGGTTGCTGCATCTGGATTGGTCCATTAAAATGGGTCGCTGTGTCTGGATTGGTCCATTCAAAGTGATCGCTTCGTCTGGGTTGTTCCATTCAAAGGGGTTGCTGTGTCTGTATTGGTCCGTTCAAAGAGATCGCTGCGTCTAGATTGGTCCATTCAAAGTGATCGCTTCGTCTGGGTTGGTCCATTCAAAGGGGTCACTGTGTCTGGATTGGTCCGTTCAAAGAGATTGTTGCGTCTGGATTGGTCCATGTCAAAGGGGTCATTGTGTCTGGATTGGTCCATTCAAAGGGGTCGCTGTATCTGGAATGGTCCGTTCAATGAGCTTCCTGCATCTGGATTGGTCCGTTCGAAGTGGTTGCTGCATCTGGATTGGTCCATTTGAAGAGGTTGCTGCATGTGGATTTGTCCATTCAAAGGGATCGCTGCGTTTGATTTGGTCCATTAAAATGGGTCGCTGCGTCTAGATTGGTCTGTTCAAAGGGGTTGCTGCGTGTGGATTGGTCCATTAAAATGGGTCGCTGTGTCTGGATTGGTCCATTCAAAGTGATCGCTTTGTCTGGGTTGGTCTATTCAAAGAGATTGTTCCGTCTGGATTGGTCCATTTCAAAGGGGTTGTTGTGTCTGGATTGGTCCATTTCAAAGGGGTTGCTGCATCTGGATTGGTCCGTTCGAAGGAGTTGCTGCATCTGGATTGGTCCATTCGAAGGGGTTGCTGCATGTGGATTGGTCCATTCAAAGGGATCGCTGCATCTGGTTTGGTCCGTTCAATGAGCTTGCTGCCTCTGGATTGGTCCATTAAAAGGGGTCGCTGCGTCTACATTGGTCTGTTCAAAGGAGTTGCTGCGTGTGGATTGATGCATGTAAAGGGGTTGCTGCATCTGGATTGGTCCATTCAAAGGGCTCGCTGCCTCTGGTTTGGTCCATTAAAATGGGTCGCTGTGTCTGGGTTGGTCCATTCAAACAAGTCGCTGTGTCTGTATTGGTCCATTCAAAGGGGTCGCTGTGTCTGGATTGGTCTGTTCAAAGAGATTGTTGCGTCTGGATTGGTCCATGTCAAAGGGGTCGTTGTGTCTGGATTGGTCCATGCAAAGGGGTCGCAGCATCTGGATTGGTCCATTCAAAGGGATGGCAGCATTTGGATTGGTCCATTCAAAGGGGTCACTGCGTCTGTATTGGTCCATTCAAAGGGGTCGCAGCGTCTGGATTGGTCCATTCGAAGGGGTCGCTGCGTCTGTATTGGTCCATTCAAAGGGGTCGCTGCGTCTGAATTGGTCCGTTCAAAGGGGTCGCTGTGTCTGGATTGGTCCATTCAAAGGAGTCGCTGTGTCTGGAGTGGTCTGTTCAAAGAGATTGCTGCATCTGGATTGGTCCATTCAAAGGGGTCACTGCATCTGGATTGGTCTCTTCAAAGAGATTACTGCGTCTGGATTGGTCCATTCAAAGGGGTCGCTGTGTCTGGATTGTTCCATTCAAAGGAGTCGCTGTGTCTGGAGTGGTCTGTTCAAAGAGATTGCTGCATCTGGATTGGTCCATTCAAAGGGGTCGCTGGGTCTGGATTGGTCCATTCAAAGAGATTGCTGCATCTGGATTGGTCCATTCAAAGGGGTCGCTGTGTCTGGATTGGTCCATTCAAAGGGGTCACCTATTCTGGATTGGTCCGTTCAAAGAGATTGCTGCATCTGGATTGGTCCATTTAAAGGGGTCGCTGCATCTGGATTGGTTCATTTGTGAGGCGTGGTGTTGGAAGGTTCTAATCCTACGTCTCTTCACAATTTGTGTAGTTGTCTAATAATTCATATGGCCTTCTGTGGGCGACACCAAAAATAATGATTCACGATAAGTATTTAAAGTTCCCAACTAATGAAAATTCAGGTTTAGACGAACGGGATTCAGGATGCTGAACAAGTTGCTACTCTCCCAAATGTTTTGGACGTGTCGTTTCCGTCCTCAGAGTGTCTATGTCTCTCTCAGTCCTTGTGTCCTTGTGTACTTGTGTCCTTATGTCCTTGTGTCCTTGTGGACTCGTGTTCTTCTTCTTGCATTTCCACCAGCACTGGGGTATATATACATATAAATATATATACAATTATATGTGTATCTATATAAATATATATTATATATTTATAAACACAATGTATATACAATCATATGTGTATCGTATTCTCCATGATCTCTCTTCATCTGGACGGTCTCAGCTAACACCCCAAGGTCCGTTCAAAAAGGGTCACGGCGTCTGGTTTGGTCCGTTCAATGAGCTTGCTGCCTCTGGATTGGTCCATTAAAAGGGGTCGCTGCGTCTACATTGGTCTGTTCAAAGGAGTTGCTGCGTGTGGATTGATGCATGTAAAGGGGTTGCTGCATCTGGATTGGTCCATTCAAAGGGCTCGCTGCCTCTGGTTTGGTCCATTAAAATGGGTCGCTGTGTCTGGGTTGGTCCATTCAAACAAGTCGCTGTGTCTGTATTGGTCCATTCAAAGGGGTCGCTGTGTCTGTATTGGTCCATTCAAAGGGGTCGCTGTGTCTGGATTGGTCTGTTCAAAGAGATTGTTGCGTCTGGATTGGTCCATGTCAAAGGGGTCGTTGTGTCTGGATTGGTCCATGCAAAGGGGTCGCAGCATCTGGATTGGTCCATTCAAAGGGATGGCAGCATTTGGATTGGTCCATTCAAAGGGGTCGCAGCATCTGGATTAGTCCATTCAAAGGGGTCGCAGCATCTGAATTGGTCCATTCAAAGGGGTCGCTGCGTCTGAATTGGTCCGTTCAAAGGGGTCGCTGTGTCTGGATTGGTCCATTCAAAGGAGTCGCTGTGTCTGGAGTGGTCTGTTCAAAGAGATTGCTGCATCTGGATTGGTCCATTCAAAGGGGTCACTGCATCTGGATTGGTCTCTTCAAAGAGATTACTGCGTCTGGATTGGTCCATTCAAAGGGGTCGCTGTGTCTGGATTGTTCCATTCAAAGGAGTCGCTGTGTCTGGAGTGGTCTGTTCAAAGAGATTGCTGCATCTGGATTGGTCGATTCAAAGGGGTCGCTGGGTCTGGATTGGTCCATTCAAAGAGATTGCTGCATCTGGATTGGTCCATTCAAAGGGGTCGCTGTGTCTGGATTGGTCCATTCAAAGGGGTCACCTATTCTGGATTGGTCCGTTCAAAGAGATTGCTGCATCTGGATTGGTCCATTTAAAGGGGTCGCTGCATCTGGATTGGTTCATTTGTGAGGCGTGGTGTTGGAAGGTTCTAATCCTACGTCTCTTCACAGTTTGTGTAGTTGTCTAATAATTCATATGGCCTTCTGTGGGCGACACCAAAAATAATGATTCACGATAAGTATTTAAAGTTCCCAACTAATGAAAATTCAGGTTTAGACGAACGGGATTCAGGATGCTGAACAAGTTGCTACTCTCCCAAATGTTTTGGACGTGTCGTTTCCGTCCTCAGAGTGTCTATGTCTCTCTCAGTCCTTGTGTCCTTGTGTACTTGTGTCCTTGTGTACTTGTGTCCTTATGTCCTTGTGTCCTTGTGGACTCGTGTTCTTCTTCTTGCATTTCCACCAGCACTGGGGTATATATACATATAAATATATATACAATTATATGTGTATCTATATAAATATATATTATATATTTATAAACACAATGTATATACAATCATATGTGTATCGTATTCTCCATGATCTCTCTTCATCTGGACGGTCTCAGCTAACACCCCAAGGTCCGTTCAAAAAGGGTCACGGCGTCTGGTTTGGTCCGTTCAATGAGCTTGCTGCCTCTGGATTGGTCCATTAAAAGGGGTCGCTGCGTCTACATTGGTCTGTTCAAAGGAGTTGCTGCGTGTGGATTGATGCATGTAAAGGGGTTGCTGCATCTGGATTGGTCCATTCAAAGGGCTCGCTGCCTCTGGTTTGGTCCATTAAAATGGGTCGCTGTGTCTGGGTTGGTCCATTCAAACAAGTCGCTGTGTCTGTATTGGTCCATTCAAAGGGGTCGCTGTGTCTGGATTGGTCTGTTCAAAGAGATTGTTGCGTCTGGATTGGTCCATGTCAAAGGGGTCGTTGTGTCTGGATTGGTCCATGCAAAGGGGTCGCAGCATCTGGATTGGTCCATTCAAAGGGATGGCAGCATTTGGATTGGTCCATTCAAAGGGGTCACTGCGTCTGTATTGGTCCATTCAAAGGGGTCGCAGCGTCTGGATTGGTCCATTCGAAGGGGTCGCTGCGTCTGTATTGGTCCATTCAAAGGGGTCGCAGCATCTGGATTAGTCCATTCAAAGGGGTCGCAGCATCTGAATTGGTCCATTCAAAGGGGTCGCTGCGTCTGAATTGGTCCGTTCAAAGGGGTCGCTGTGTCTGGATTGGTCCATTCAAAGGAGTCGCTGTGTCTGGAGTGGTCTGTTCAAAGAGATTGCTGCATCTGGATTGGTCCATTCAAAGGGGTCACTGCATCTGGATTGGTCTCTTCAAAGAGATTACTGCGTCTGGATTGGTCCATTCAAAGGGGTCGCTGTGTCTGGATTGTTCCATTCAAAGGAGTCGCTGTGTCTGGAGTGGTCTGTTCAAAGAGATTGCTGCATCTGGATTGGTCCATTCAAAGGGGTCGCTGGGTCTGGATTGGTCCATTCAAAGAGATTGCTGCATCTGGATTGGTCCATTCAAAGGGGTCGCTGTGTCTGGATTGGTCCATTCAAAGGGGTCACCTATTCTGGATGGGTCCGTTCAAAGAGATTGCTGCATCTGGATTGGTCCATTTAAAGGGGTCGCTGCATCTGGATTGGTTCATTTGTGAGGCGTGGTGTTGGAAGGTTCTAATCCTACGTCTCTTCACAGTTTGTGTAGTTGTCTAATAATTCATATGGCCTTCTGTGGGCGACACCAAAAATAATGATTCACGATAAGTATTTAAAGTTCCCAACTAATGAAAATTCAGGTTTAGACGAACGGGATTCAGGATGCTGAACAAGTTGCTACTCTCCCAAATGTTTTGGACGTGTCGTTTCCGTCCTCAGAGTGTCTATGTCTCTCTCAGTCCTTGTGTCCTTGTGTACTTGTGTCCTTATGTCCTTGTGTCCTTGTGGACTCGTGTTCTTCTTCTTGCATTTCCACCAGCACTGGGGTATATATACATATAAATATATATACAATTATATGTGTATCTATATAAATATATATTATATATTTATAAACACAATGTATATACAATCATATGTGTATCGTATTCTCCATGATCTCTCTTCATCTGGACGGTCTCAGCTAACACCCCAAGGTCCGTTCAAAAAGGGTCACGGCGTCTGGATTGGTCCATTCAAAGAGATTGCTGCGTCTAGATTGGTCCGTTCCAAGGGGTTGCTGCGTCTGGATTGGTACATTCAAAGAGATTGCTAAATCTGGATTGGTCCGTTCAAAGGGGTTGCTGCATCTGGATTGGTCCAATCAAAGGGTGTTGCTACATGTGGATTGGTGCATGTAAAGGGGTTGCTGCATCTGGATTAGTCCATTGAAAGATTGATTGTGGACTTGTGTTCTTCTTGCATTTCGCACCAGCACTGGGGTATATATACTGTACATATAAATATATATACAATTATATGTGTATCTATATAAATATATATTATATATTCATAAACACAATGTATATACAATCATATATATCTATATATATATCCTGTATATATTTTGTACACAATATATATATACAAATATATGTGTGTGTTTATATTTATATACGTGTATATATATATATATATATATATATATATAGACAAATCAAATTAGAATAATTATAATTTTTAATGAAAATGAAAAAAGCAGGGTTGTCATATTGGGTAATTGTAAAAATACTAATATAAGTGAAGAACTGGAGTAAACTCATGAGCAACAACAGCTGAGATGATGATGTCATCCAGTCACCTGCTGTTCCAGCTGCAGAAGACGTCCTGCTCCTCCCGTCTGGACTCACAAGTGCATACTCCAAAGTAAACACTGCAAAGTACACAAGTCTGTACTTGGCGTACTTGGTATTGAGAAACGACCCTGGTCTGGTTGGACCCGTGAACATCTGCTCTCTCAGTGTTCGATCTATACTGAGTTATAAATAAAGGGTTCTTCTCACCTTCGGGTTCCTCGTCAGCCTGGTCCATCTCCAGTTTAGTCAGTAAACTCACAAACCATTCAAAGGACTTCTGGTCTCTGTTGATCCAGATGAAGTCCACCTGCAGGGTCCAGAACAGACTGGTGTCCACGAGCGTTCACACCAAACACATGCGGTCAGTAATGCTGATCCTTACTTTGCGCAGCTTCATCTCGCTGTCTTTGATGTTCTCGCACCAGGAATAGTTACAGCTGGGGCAGTTCTGCTTCCTCATGCGGTACCTGGAGCACACAAGACCATCAGGGCCTCACGAGAACCAGATAGACCTGCTCTCTGAACCAGAACTAGAGTCTAGTACCACACTCAGACCTGCCCTCTGAACAAGAAATAGAGTATGGTACCTCACTCAGACCTGTTCTCTGAACCAGAACTAGAGTCTGGTACCACACTCAGACCTGCCCTCTGAACCAGAACTAGAGTCTGGTACCTCACTCAGACCTGCTCTCTGAACCAGAACCATAGTCTGGTACCTCACTCAGACCTGCTCTCTGAACCAGAACTAGAGTCTGGTACCACACTCAGACCTGCCCTCTGAACCAGAACCATAGTCTGGTACCTCACTCAGACCTGCTCTCTGAACCAGAACTAGAGTCTAGTACCACACTCAGACCTGCCCTCTGAACAAGAAATAGAGTATGGTACCTCACTCAGACCTGCTCTCTGAACCAGAACCATAGTCTGGTACCTCACTCAGACCTGCTCTCTGAACCAGAACCATAGTCTGGTACCTCACTCAGACCTGCTCTCTGAACCAGAACTAGAGTCTGGTACCACACTCAGACCTGCCCTCTGAACAAGAAATAGAGTCTGGTACCTCACTCAGACCTGCTCTCTGAACCAGAACCATAGTCTGGTACCTCACTCAGACCTGTTCTCTGAACCAGAACTAGAGTCTGGTACCTCACTCAGACCTGTTCTCTGAACCAGAACTAGAGTCTGGTACCTCACTCAGACCTGCTCTCTGAACCAGAACCATAGTCTGGTACCTCACTCAGACCTGCTCTCTGAACCAGAAGCATAGTCTGGTACCTCACTCAGACCTGCTCTCTGAACCAGAAGCATAGTCTGGTACCTCACTCAGACCTGCTCTCTGAACCAGAAGCATAGTCTGGTACCTCACTCAGACCTGCTCTCTGAACCAGAAGCATAGTCTTGTACCTCACTCAGACCTGCTCTCTGAACCAGAAGCATAGTCTTGTACCACACTCAGACCTGCTCTCTGAACCAGAACCATAGTCTGGTACCTCACTCAGACCTGCTCTCTGAACCAGAACCATAGTCTGGTACCTCACTCAGACCTGCTCTCTGAACCAGAAGCATAGTCTTGTACCTCACCGGTACATGATGCTCTGCAGGATGGAGGCGAACGGCGTGATCCCGATACCGGCCCCGATCAGGACCGCATGCTCCGAAGTGAAGATCTGTCTGGTAGGGGTCCCATACGGTCCGTCTATGTAACACTGACACACACACACACACACACACACACACACACACACACACACACACACAATCATATGAATAGATTTTGTTAATATACATTTTTATGGGTCAACCCCGTTTATTATTCAGCAATGCTCCTGCGGTTTTAACCAGAAGTCAGCAACAAAAAATGTAAACGTCAGAAAAAATTAGGACTTTTTTACAACGAACAAAAGGCAGGAAAGGAGTCAACGTTGTTGACTTCTTTCCTAACCTAAGCCTATTTTATACTTCAGCCAGACACCACATGAGCCGGAGGGAGGAGTCCGGCTTCACTGAGCAGGAGCGTTTTAGATTGAGAAAAATTGCGACAAAAATAAAATAAATGATGGATAAGGGTGATGCCGAAAGCTCCAATTTGTGTTTTAATTAATTTATTGGTTTTTGTTTGTGTTTTGAACATTTTTCTTTTAATGGATACTTTCAGAGTCGGAACTTTAAATGTTAATGGAGCCAGGGATGTTAGGAAGAGAACATCTATTTATGAATTTAAAAAGATGAAAGGTATTGATGTTCTCTTCCTACAAGAGACCCACAGCGACAGCACCAACGAGGCCGACTGGAGGAGGGAGTGGGAAGGGGAAGTCCTCCTGAGTCACCACACAAACCTCAGTGGAGGAGTGGGCTTCCTCTTCTCCAGGTCTTTTATCCCGGTCTCACTGGAGGTCAAACACATCATCGAGGGGAGGTTGTTTTTAGTTAAAGCACGGTTCGACCTTTTTACTGTTGTTTTTATCAATGTGTATGCTCCAGCAACCGGTGCAGAGAGGAAGCTGTTTTTGCAAAAAGTTAATGATGTTTTAAAGCAACCCAGAGGAGCAGCCCGGAGGAGCGACCCTGAGGAGTGACCCAGTGGAGCGACCCTGAGGAGCGACCCAGAGGAGCGACCCTGAGGAGCGACTCAGCCCAGAGGAGGAGAAACCTTAACTGAAACTATGGCATTGAAACGGGGTCTCAGGACCACCAGCGGACAGAAGCGTTGCGTTTGTTGGTTTTGTTTGTTTTTGTTGTTTGATTTGGTTTTGAAGTGAGTGCAATGTTCTGTTTGTTTGTTCGTTTTTTTATGTCAAATAAAGGTTTTCTAAAAAAATCTGTTCCCTCTCTCTCTCTCTCTCTCTCTCTCTATGTCCCCTCTCTCTCTGTCTCTCTCTCTCTCTGTCCCCTCTCTCTGTCCCCTCTCTCTCTCTATGTCCCCTCTCTCTCTCTCTATGTCCCCTCTCTCTCTCTCTGTCCCCTCTCTCTCTGTCTCTCTCTCTGTCTCTCTCTCTATGTCCCCTCTTACAACTCTCTCATTTTCTCTCTCTATGTCCCCTCTCTCTCTGTCTCTCTCTCTATGTCCCCTCTAACAACTCTCTCATTCTCTCTCTCTCTGTCTGTCTCCCCCCTCTCCCCTCTTTCTTTCTCTCTATCCATCTCTCTCTCTGTCCTCCCTCCCTCTCTCTCTCTCTGTCTCTCTTTTTATACCCCTCACTCTCTCCTTGTCTCTCTCCATCTCTATCTGTCTCTCTCTCTCCTTTCTTGGATTGTAATTCATCTCTTGGATTATTTAGATGATGCAGTTTTCCTTTAAATTTTTCCAGTTATACATTTAAAGAAGGATTTTCAGCAATTCAGTTAAATGCTTTTGGGCTTCAACACTTTTCAGCAGGTAGTTTGCCTTTTCTGTATTTTCATATATATTCGTCTATTCCGCTATTTTCAGCTATATTCAGCTATATTCAGCTATTTTCAGCTATATTCAGCTATATTCAGCTATTTTCAGATATATTCAGCTATATTCAGCTATATTTGGTTATTCCGCTATTTTCATATATATTCAGCTATTTTCAGCGATATTCTGCTATATTCTGCTATTTTTAGCGATATTCTGCTATTTTCATTTCATATATTTTCCAGCTAAATTCAGCTATTTTTTCAAATATTTCACTTTAAGCTCCAGCTTTTTGCCTTCCAACGCGTTTTCAGCAGGAAATGCTCTTTCTTGTTATTCTTCCAAATTTCCCTCTTCCGCCAGAACTTTGGTCGAGCGTACTGCTCGCAGCGTTGGATGGATCTGCATAAAAAATACATCAAAACGTGCGGCCTGATCAGGAATTGTGTGCTATGACTTTTCTAAGAGATCGGTCCGGCGCTTAGCCCCAAAAACGCCAAGAAACAGTGAGAAATTGTCCCATTCACTTGAATGGGGTTTCGGAAGAGAAAATGCTAATCAACGCTAATCTTTGTGCCCACACTGTGTCTCCTTACATTAAGGTAGAGTACTGATTTAAAGTTTAAAACGTTAACAAAGGATGGAGCTTATTTGCCCAATTGGACATTTTTTCATAGCTAGCACAGTTTAGACAGAATCTTTGTTCGAGTTTCGGAAGATTTCTGGGCTGTTTCATGGGTTTATAATGTGTGTGTATGTGGTTGGAATGTTCAGCTCTAGAGTGACAGAGCCAACTGCACTCTATTTACATTACATTACATTACATGTCATTTAGCTGACGCTTTTATCCAAAGCGACTTACAATAAGTGCATTAAACCATGAGTCCAAACTCAGAACAACAAGAATCAAGCAAGTACAATTTCTTCAATAACGTCAAACTAGAGTACTATCCGTAAGAGCCATTTAAGTGCTACTAAAGTGCCAAACTACAAAGTGCTATTGGTAAGGGACATTTAAGTGCTACTAGAGTGCTACTACGGCTCTACCTTCCCTATTCAAGGTATAGTCGAAAAATAAGTGTTTTTAGTTTGCGACGGAAGATGTAGAGACTTTCTGCTGTCCTGATGTCAATGGGGAGCTCGTTCCACCAATGAGGAGCCAGCACAGCAAACAGTCGTGATTTTGTTGAGTGTTTAGCTTGAAGTGACGGAGCTACAAGCCGATTGGCAGAAGCCGAGCGAAGTGAACGGGCTGGGGTGTGAGGTTAGACCATGTCCTGGATGTAGACCGGACCCGGTCTGTTAACAGCACGGTACTCAAGTACCAATGTTTTGAACCGGTAACCAGTGAAGGTCGCGGAGGAGCGGAGTAGTGTGGGTAAATTTCGGGAGGTTGAAAACCAGTCGAGCAGCTCCATTCTGGATGAGCTGCAGAGGTCGAATGGCATTAGCAGGTAGACCTGAAGGAGGGAGCTACAGTAGTCTAGCCGTGAGATGACCAAAGCCTGGACCAGAGCCTGGACCAGGACCTGTGCCGCCTTTTGAGTGAGAAGAGGTCGTATTCTCCTGATGTGGTACAGCATGTACCTACAGGAGCGTGTTATTGCGGTAATGTTGGCAGTCAGGGAGAGTTGACTGTCGAGTGTCACACCGAGGTTCCTGGCAGTCAGAGTCGGAGCCAGCACTGAGTTGTTGAGGTTAATAGTCAGGTTGTGGGTGGGAGAACCTTTTCCTGGAAGGAGAAGTTCAGTCTTGTCCGGGTTAATTTTCAGGTGGTGTGCGGACATCCACTGAGAGATGTCAGTCAGACATGCACTGAGATGTCAGTCAGACATCCACTGAGAGATGTCGGTCAGACAGGCAGAGATTTGTGCTGCTACCTGTGTTTCAGATTGGGGAAACGAGAGGATCAGTTGGGTGTCGTCAGCATAGCTGTGGTAGGTGAAGCCATGCGAGCGAATGACAGAGCCGAGAGAGTTGGTGTACAGAGAGAAGAGAAGAGGACCAAGGACTGAGCCCTGAGGGACCCCAGTAGTCAGAGGACAAGGCTCAGACACAGATCCTCTCCAGGTTACCCGGTAAGAGTCGGTGAGGTAGGATGAGAAGAGTGAGAGCGCGGTGCCTGAGATACCCAGGTCCTGGAGGGAGGACATGAGGATCTGGTGGTTCACTGTGTCAAAGGCAGCGGAAAGGTCTAGAAGGATAAGGACAGAGGAGAGAGAGGCAGCTCTAGCAGTGTGAAGCTGCTCAAAGACAGCATTTTTTACACCATTTATGGATCAAAACATAGGGAATATTGTGCCAGTCCTCACATGTGTCGATAGAATCCACAATGTTTCACTTATTTGTCAGGAGAACCCTTAACGAGGGAGCGAGTCCACCTCTCTGCCCCACCCGACTCCATTATAAAATCAGAGCCAGATTTTCTTTCTTTAAAGAAGTGAGAGCACTTTGTAAACTGGGATTAAGCCGTCATATCTAAACCCAAAAACACATTTAAGGACACGTACACGTTCACAAAAGCCTTCAGCCGCTCCTAATGTCTACACTTTTGTGATCAGAGTTATGGTTTTCTGTGACATTACACATTTCAACAGGTTCTTTTTCATGAAATACTCAGATTAGTCAGGGACACACAGCTGCTTCAAATGAGGTAATCAGCACAGCTCAAACAACATGTGCCCTCTCGCCATGGCAACCGGTCATACACACGGAGGAGAGATAGGGAAATGTGGGCGTGTCTCTGTGTCCACTGATCCACACACACACCTAAGCCAGTCAAGGAGCTTCAGAGTAACTCTGGTTATATTTACTCCACCAAGATAACAAATATATCAGCGCGTTCGGCTCAGTCTTTCCTCTCTATTGATAATACTATGTTGGTGATTTGATCATGTTTTTCTTTACAGGGTTTTAAATTGTTTGGTAGAAAATCCAGAATTGCTTTTTCTACACAGGCAGTGTGTGGCTCTCTCTCCCCTCTCTCTCTATCCTCCCCCTTCTATCCCCGCCCTCTCTCCCTCCCTCTCTCTCTCTCTCCTTCCCCTCTCCCCCCTCCCAAAGTTCCCTGTTTGATGCAGATATAGCTACGCGTCACTGCTGTTTGATCAGGGCGTAAATACATTTGTGATCTGCTGCTGCCTTATGAACCCGACCCCTCAGGTCATCTGGGACTGGTCTACTTCCTGTTACAAAAGTCAGAACTAAACATTGACAAGCAGCGTTCAGTTTTTCAGAGCTCATAGTACCATATTACAACTGTAGATAGCTAATAGTTCCATATTACCCCACTAGAGAGCTCATAGTACTATATTACCCCACTAGAGAGCTCACAGTACCATATTTCCCCACTAGAGATCATAGTACCATATTACCCC
Organism: Cyclopterus lumpus; assembly: GCF_009769545.1. Classification (NCBI taxonomy): domain Eukaryota; kingdom Metazoa; phylum Chordata; class Actinopteri; order Perciformes; family Cyclopteridae; genus Cyclopterus; species Cyclopterus lumpus. The sequence goes on along the minus strand of NC_046971.1, from coordinate 745,706 downwards.
ACTAGAGAGCTCATAGTACCATATTACCCTTGTAGAGAGCTCATAGTATCACATTACCCCACTAGAGAGCTCATAGTACCATATTACCCTTGTAGAGAGCTCATAGTACCATATTTCCCCTGTAGAGAGCTAATAGTACCATATTACCCCTGTAGATAGCTAATAGTACCATATTACCCCACTAGAGAGCTAATAGTACCATATTACCTCACTAGGGAGCTAATAGTACCATATCACCCAACTAGAAAGCTTATAGTACAACATTACCCCACTAGAGAGCTCATATAACCATATTACCCCACTAGATAGCTTATAGTACCATATTACCCCACTTGAGATCTTATAGTACCATATTACCCTACTAGAGAGCTCAGAGTACCATATTACCTTTGTAGAGAGCTTATAGTACCATATTACCCCACTAGAGAGCTCACAGTACCATATTACCCCACTAGAGAGCTCATAGTACCATACTACCCTATATATTATAGTGCATATATATTGTGTATATATGATATATATATCATCCTGCTTGACTTCAGTGCCACCTTCGACACTATCAACCACTCCATCCTCCTCTCAAGTCTCCAATACTCCTTTGGCTTAACTGGCACTGCCCTTTCCTGGTTCACCTTATATCTCTCAGACCGACATCAATTCATTGCCATAAACAACTGTAAATCCTCCACCTCCCCAGTCACCCACAGTGTCCCCCAAGGTTCTGTGCTCGGTCCCCTCCTCTTCATCATTTACATCCTTCCCCTTGGACAAATCATCTGTAGTCATGGTCTTGACTTCCACTGTTACACTGACGACACCCAACTCTACTTCTCCTCCAAGACCATCACCTAGTCTCCCACTCCACTCTCACTACCCGGCTTACTGATATAAAAGCATGGATGCAACAGAACTTTCTGAAACTCAACTGCAATAAATCTGAAATACTCATCATCGGCCCTAACTCCCTCACCCGCTCAGCCCAGACCTTCTCTCTCAACATTGATGGCTCCATCATCACCCCCTCCACCCAGGACTGCAACCTCGGTATCTTCCTCGATATCATCCTTGACCCCACCCTCTCTTTCCTACCCCACAACAACCACATCGACAAAACTGCCTATCATTCATCTCAGGAACTTTGCACTCCTCCGGCCCTCCCTGTCCTCTGCCACCACTGAAGTTCTCCTCCATGACCTCATGACCTCCAGACTTGACTACTGCATCAGCACCTCTATGGCTCTCCCAGCAAAATTCTCAACAAACTTCAGTATGTTCAGAACTCTGCTGCTCGACTGCTCACCTCCAACCGCCGCTATGACCACATCACCCCGGTCCTACGCAACCCTCACTGGCTCCCGGTCAAATTCAGGATGGACTTTAAAATACTACTCACCACCTACAAAGTCCTAAACAAAGGCCCTTTCCTACCTTTCAGACCTCCTCCCCCTCCAAGCCCCAACCCGTTGCCTCAGGTCCGCCGGTGCAAACACTCTGAAGACCATCAGGACCAAGCGTCGGACCTGGGGTGACAGAGGTTCTCAGCTGCTGCACCCCCCCTCTGGAACGCCCTCCCCATCCAAATCTGTCAGGCTCCAACCCTTTCATCATTAAAACAAGCCCTCAAAACCCACCTCTTCAAACTCGCCTTCACCTGCTAACCCCTGCACCCACCCTTCACTACATGACTCACTCCTGCACCCACCCTTCACTACATGACTCACTCCTGCACCCACCCTTCACTACATGACTCACTCCTGCACCCACCCTTCACTACATGACTCACTCCTGCACCCTACCCTTCACTACATGACTCACTCCTGCACCCTACCCTTCACTACATGACTCACTCCTGCACCCACCCTTCACTACATGACTCACTCCTGCACCCTACCCTTCACTACATGACTCACTCCTGCACCCTACCCTTCACTACATGACTCACTCCTGCACCCTACTGTCCACTACATGACTCACTCCGGCCCCTCACTCACTTCTTTCTGTTTAGTTTTAGTTTTGTTTGTCTATGCCTTATGTAAAGCGTCTTTGAGTGTCTATATCAATTTGAATCTTATTATTATTATATTTGAGTAGTGTATATTACATATGATGTATATTATAGTGTATATATGATATATATATATATACATATATATATATATATATTTCATATATACTATATAGTTGAGTAGTATATATTGCATATGATGTATATTATAGTGTATATATGATATATATATATATATATACATATATATATATATATATATATATATTTCATATATACTATATAGTTGAGTAGTATATATTGCATATGATGTATATTACATGTGTTTGCTCACCTTGATGTTACAGAATCTGTGATTCTCACCAAACTTGGCAGAAACCTGAAGGTTGAAGAGAGCTGATTACCAACAGGAAGAGGAAGTGAAGTCTGAGCACTAACTGAAGACTCTGGACAGCACCTCTCTCGGGGGAGGAGCTTCTCCTCTCTCTGTCGGCTCCAGCCTGTCTGCAAGAGGCTCCACCGAGCCCTGGGATCCAGACGTCGGGGGGTCCAGGTTCGACACCGGGTCCGAGACCTGGATCTGGACCGGGACAACGTCGGACCAGGATCCGTTCTGACGATACATCATCAGCTCGACGGCGTCATCCTCATTAGAGGCTACGGTTCCGTTTGTGGAGCTGAACAAGATCTCCTGTGAAGAACACACACATACAATGACACACAACCTGTGTGTGTGAGTGTGTGTGTGTGTGTGTGTGTATATATGTATGTATATATGTGTATATACTGTATATACATTTCTATATGTGTATATATATATGTACTTGTATATGTATGTGTATATGTATATATACCTGGGCCTTCCTCCTCTGTCTCCGGGTCCTCAGACTGGCTTCCAGTCTCTTGGGGTTGAGGTCTCGGCTCTCTGGTTGTCTGAAGTACTCGTAGAGACGGTTGGTCCACTGACCCATCGAGCGGATGTGAAGCCACAGACTCTCTGCAGGTCAAAGGTCACATCATATATATATATATATATATATATATATATATATATATATACTGTATATGTGTGTGTGTGTGTATATATATATATATATATATATATATATATATATATGTGTATATTAGTTAGTGGGTGTATATTTGTCCAATATTGTCCTGAATCAGAGCAGTATTGATTGTTGGGCCATTCCACCAACAACCTGAGGGCGGGGTCGACACAGCTGTAGCTAATTATCGCCAACTGGTGTAAAAACAGGTGGGGGCTTGAAGCGTCAGCTGTAGCGTCAGGGAAGACTCCTTGTATGAAGACTCGGAGGATAAAGAGACTGGAGTCTTTAGTTGGAGTCTAGACTCGGAGGATAAAGACACTGGAGTCTTTGGTTGGAGTCTATACTCGGAGGATAAAGACACTGGAGTCTTTGGTTGGAGTCTATACTCGGAGGATAAAGACACTGGAGTCTTTGGTTGGAGTCTAGACTCGGAGGATAAAGACACTACAGTCTTTGGTTGGAGTCTAGACTCAGAGGATAAAGACACTGGAGTCTTTGGTTGGAGTCGAGACTCGGAGGATAAAGACACTGGAGTCTTTGGTTGGAGTCTATACTCGGAGGATAAAGACACTGGAGTCTTTGGTTGGAGTCTAGACTCGGAGGATAAAGACACTGGAGTCTTTGGTTGGAGTCTATACTCGGAGGATAAAGACACTGGAGTCTTTGGTTGGAGTCTAGACTCGGAGGATAAAGACACTGGAGTCTTTGGTTGGAGTCTAGACTCGGAGGATAAAGACACCGGAGTCTTTGGTTGGAGTCGAGACTCGGAGGATAAAGACACTGGAGTCTTTCATTTCTGGCTTTGCTATCGAGCAATCGCTGGACTTCCTGGCTCTCACTGAGACTTGGATCACACCAGACAACATCTACTCCTGTTGCTCTCTCCTCTCCTTCTCTTTCAGCCACACACCCAGACCCACTGGTCGGGGTGGTCTACTCATCTCACCCAAATGGAGTTTTTCTCACTAACCGCTTCCATTATTCACCCCACTATCTTTTGAATTTCATGCAGTGACGGTTACTCATTCAGTTCATCTAACCATTGTTGTTCTCTACCGTCCTCCTGGTTCTTTGGGAGACTTCTTGGAAGAACTAGATGTCCTCCTATCAAACTTCCCAGAAAATGCCCCCCCGCTCAACCTTCTGGGTGACTTTAACATCCAGACAGAGAAGTCATGTGACCTGCTGCTCTTACTGTCTTCCTTTGCTCTCTCTCTCAGTCCTTCCCCTCCTACTCACAAAGCTGGCAACCACCTTGACTATATGTTCATCAGAAACTGCTCTACAGCTAACCTCACTGTAACTCCACTTCATGTCTCTGACCATTTCTTCATCTCTTACTCTCTGGACCTGACAACCCTCCCACAACGGACTCTGCACCTGTCCGTCGCAACATCCACACCCTCTCTCCCTCTCACCCTCTCACCCTCTCTCCCTCTCATCCTCTCATCCTCTCACCCTCTCTCCCTCTCTCCCTCTCATCCTCCTCTCTGGCCTCATCTGTTCTGTCAGCCCTCCCTTCAACTGACTCTGCACCTGTCCCTCTCACCCTCTCTCCCTCTCATCCTCTCACCCTCTCTCCCTCTCTCCCTCTCTCCCTCTCATCCTCTCACCCTCTCTCCCTCTCACCCTCTCACCCTCTCTCCCTCTCTCCCTCTCACCCTCTCATCCTCTCTCCCTCTCTCCCTCTCATCCTCTCCCTCCCTCTCCCTCTCTCACCCTCTCTCCCTCTCATTCTCTCACCCTCTCTCCGTCTCATCCTCTCACCCTCTCCCTCTCACCCTCTCTCCCTCTCACCCTCTCTCCCTCTCATCCTCTCTCCCTCTCCCTCTCTCACCCTCTCACCCTCTCATCCTCTCACCCTCTCTCCCTCTCACCCTCTCTCCCTCTCATCCTCTCTCCCTCTCATCCTCCTCTCTGGCCTCCTCTGTTCTGTCAGCCCTCCCTTCAACTGATTCCTTCTCACTCATGCAGCTTAACTTTGCCACTGACACTCTTCTCTCTACTCTGTCTTCCTCTCTTGATTCTCTCTGTCCTCTTATGACTCTAAAGGTCCTCAAGTCCTCTTACGACTCTAAAGGTCCTCAAGTCCTCTTACGACTCTAACGGTCCTCAAGTCCTCTTATGACTCTAAAGGTCCTCAAGTCCTCTTACAACTCTCAAGGTCCTCAAGTCCTCTTATGACTCTAAAGGTCCTCAAGTCCTCTTATTACTCTGAAGGTCCTCAAGTCCTCTTATGACTCTGAAGGTCCTCAAGTCCTCTCCGGCTCCGTGGTTGTCTGACTCGGTGCTCAGAGAGCCACTATGCAGCCAAAAGTCTGTTCTACCAATCCAGAATCGAATCCTCTTTATCTAACCCCAAAAAGCTCTTCTCTATCTTCTCCAACCTCCTTGACCCCCCTGTTCCCCCCCCTCCCTCCACCCTTCTACCAAGACACTTTGTGACTACTTCACAAAAAAGATAGACGACATTGTTTTCCTCTTTCATCCCCCTGTCTCCTAATCAAGTTCTTACCTTGGTAACCTCTGACCCCCCAACCACCTGCCCCCTTGACCCCATCCCATCTCACATTCTCCAGTCCACACCACTATGTGGAATCAAGACCTGAAGTCAACAACCACAGACCTAAGTCAACAACTACAGACCTGAAGTCAACAACCACAGACCTGAAGTCAACAACTACAGACCTGAAGTCAACAACTACAGACCTGAAGTCAACACCTACAGACATGAAGTCAATAACCACAGACCTGAAGTCAACAACTACAGACCTGAAGTCAACAACCACAGACCTGAAGTCAACAACTACAGACCTGAAGTCAACAACCATAGACCTGAAGTCAACAACCACAGACCTGAAGTCAACAACTACAGACATGAAATCAACAACTACAGACCTGAAGTCAACAACTACAGACCTGAAGTCAACAACCACAGACCTGAAGTCAACAACCACAGACCTGAAGTCAATAACTACAGACCTGTCTCTCTCCTCCCCTTCCTTTCCAAAACTCTAGAGCGAGCTCTTTAACCAAGTCTCCTCCTTTCTACACAGTAACAACCTTCTAGACCCCCACCAGTCTGGATTCAAGGCCACTCAACAGAGACCTCTCTCCTCTGTCCTTATCCTTCACACTAGAGCATTGTGGTGGTGGGGCGTGGTTAAGCTCAGCTGCAGAGGGGAATTGGGGGAGTGCGCTCAGGGAACGGTACCAGGTGGAGACCTAATTGGCCTCAGCTGGGTCTAATGATGTGCTTTCCCTATAGGACGGAAGGAGGGGGTGTTGGACGTTGCCGTGACGGAAGCCGAGTACGGACACAGGAGGGCGCTCAGGGGCAAGGCCGAAGAGCACGACTGTGTCCCGGACAAATAAAGATCCGTAAACCGAGTTCGGTCTCCTGTGTCTCTGTGTTAGGGGGGAGGGTAACACGAACACTGGAGCCCAACGCGGGGCCCCCCTTAAAAAAAAAAAAAAAAGGAAAAAGGAAACGCATGCCAGGAGACGAGGGACAACCAGGGCTGCCGGCCCAGCAGTTGAGATGAGCTGGGGCAGATGCTGGGAGGCATCGCCCAGATGCAGCGGGATCAGGCGGAGGCGAATCGCCAGTTCTTGGAGGCGCTCCAGGTCCAGGCACAGAGACAGGCTCATGCCCTCGAGCAGCTCGCCGCCTGCACAGGTGCGGCTCCGCCGGGGCCGCCTGCACAGGTGCGGCTCCGCTGGGGCCGCCGGCGCCGGACCCCTCCGCCTAGAGGGGGATGGCGCTGCCCAAAATGGCAGCGGCGGACGATGTCCAGACCTTTCTGGAGACCTTCGAGGTGATGGCGGAGGCGTGCGGCTGGCCGACGGTGGAGTGGGCGATCCGCCTCCTGCCACTTCTCACCGGGGAGGCTCAGACCGCGGCCCTGGGACTTCCCCCGGCAGTCCGGCGCAACTACGCGGACGTGCGTAAGGCGGTGATGGATCGGCTGGGTCTGACCCCGGAGGACCACCGGTGGAGGTTCCGGGAAGCCACGCTAGGGCCGGAAAGAATCCAGGGGGGTACACATCAGGCGATGGTGGATTCGGGCTGTACGCAGTCTATGATCCACCAGAGCCTGGTTCGACCCGGGGCATTGATTGAGGCATTGTGGGTGAAGATAATGTGTGTTCATGGGGACGTTCACGAGTATCCTATGGTGTCAGTGGAAATTAGATACGGGGGAAAAAAACATAATGTAAAGGTTGCGGTTAGCTCCCGCCTTACGCACCCCCTAATCTTGGGAACAGATTGGCCGGGGTTTAACAAGTTAATGGGACAGGCGGCGGGGGTGCGTTCACGGCCAGTAGGGACATGCGATATCTGCGCTGTGCTCAGCGGCGACGCGAGGTCGTCCGACACTGCACTGGAGACTCCACCGGCTCCGGAGTTTCACTCCATGGAGGATTTTCCACTCGAGCAGTCTCGTGATCCGGGAAATGATTTTCCAGGCGGCTCACTATAACCCGATGGCTGGTCACATGGGATACGAGAAAACACTAGACCGGATAATGACCCGATTTTATTGGCCGGGCATCCGGGCGGATGTGCGCCGTTGGTGTGCGTCCTGCCGGAGTGTCAATTGGTAAATCCCCCGGCCATTCCGAGGGCGCCTTTGCGTCCTCTGCCATTAATGGAGGTTCTGTTCGAGCGAATCGCTATGGACCTTATCGGGCCATTTCACCGGAGTGCACGCGGATATCGCTTTGTATTAGTCCTGGTGGATTACGCAACACGATATCCGGAGGCAGTGCCGTTGCGCAATATTTCGGCAAAGAGTGTTGCGCAAGCGCTGTTTCAGGTCATCTCCCGAGTCGGCATCCCAAAAGAGATTCTGACTGACCAGGGCACCCAGTTCATGTCAAGAACACTGAGAGAACTTTACGGGTTACTGGGCATTAAGTCTATTCGGACCAGTGTGTACCACCCACAGACAGACGGTCTGGTGGAGCGCCTGAACAAGACTTTAAAGTCCATGATCCGTAAATTTATTAATGACGATGTACGTAATTGGGATAAATGGCTTGACTCTGTTGTTTGCAGTGCGGGAGGTCCCCCAGGCCTCCTCAGGATTTTCTCCCTTTGAACTTTTGTTTGGCAGGACTCCACGGGGGGGGTGCTCGAACTCATTAAAGAAAACTGGGAGGAGGGGCTGAGCACCAGTAAAAGTGAGATCCAATACGTCCTGGACCTGCGAGCAAAGCTCCACAAACTGGGTAGGATGTCACGTGAGAATTTGCTCCAGGCCCAGGGGCGTCAACAACGGCTGTACGACAGAGGGGCCAGGCTGAGACAATTCACACCGGGAGAGAAGGTACTTGTATTGCTTCCTCCTTCCAGCTCTAAACTCCTCGCCAAGTGGCAAGGGCCCTTTGTGGTCACACGGCGAGTGGGGGATGTTGACTATGAGGTGGTGCGTTCTGACAGGGGTGGAGCTACACAGATTTACCACCTCAACCTCCTAAAAGCATGGAAGGAGGCGGAGTCTGTTTCTCTGGTGTCTGCGGTATCTGAGAGAGAGGAGCTGGGGCCTGAGGCTCCAAAATCTACTAATCCGGCCTCGCTCCTTTGTGAAGACCATCTCTCCGGGACCCAGAGAACAGACATTGCCTAGTTGCAAGAGCAGTTTGCTGACGTGTTCTCTCTCCTGCCAGGTCGCACCAATCTCATAGAGCACCGAATTGAGACGCCTCCGGGCGTGTTACGGCCCTACAGGTTACCTGAACACAAAAGAAAGGTGGTTCAGAGGGAATTAGCGGCCATGCTGGAGATGGGGGTAATAGAAGAGTCACACAGTGCCTGGTGTAGTCCCATTGTTCTTGTGGTCAAGAAGGATGGATCTATACGGTTCTGCGTGGATTATCGTAGGGTGAATGACATGTCACGATTCGATGCTTACCCAATGCCCCGGGTCGACGAACTCCTGGACCGACTGGGCACTGCAGGTTTCTTTACGACACTGGATTTAACAAAGGGCTACTGGCAGATTCCTCTGTCACCAGAGTCCAAGGAAAAGACGGCCTTTGCCACTCCGTATGGGTTATACCAATTCACCATGCTTCCCTTTGGGTTGTTCGGGGCCCCAGCCACGTTTCAACGCCTCATGGACCGGGTGCTGCGTCCGCATGCTGCATATGCGGCCGCCTACTTGGATGATGTGATCATCCACAGCACCACCTGGGCGGAGCATGTGCAGCGGGTGGGCGCGGTGCTGGAGTCCCTGAGGCAGGCGGGGCTCACTGCCAACCCAGGGAAATGTGCAGTTGGACGGAGGGAGGTACGGTATCTGGGGTACCACTTGGGCGGCGGGCAGGTGCGCCCACAGGTGGACAAGACTGCCGCTATCGCAGCCTTCCCACGACCCAAGACTAAATAAGAGGTGAGATGGTTTTTGGGGCTGGCGGGTTACTATAGGCGGTTCATCCCACATTTTGCAGATTTGATCAGCCCCTTGACCGACCTGACCCGGAAAGGTGCCTCAGATCCGGTCCAGTGGACGAAGCGGTGCCAGTTGGTGTTTGAGATGGTAAAGCAAGCTCTCTGTGGGGAACCGCTCCTCCACACCCCTGACTTCTCTCTTCCCTTTACCCTGCAGACTGATGCATCGAACAGAGGGCTGGGGGCCGTTTTGTCCCAGCAGGTGGAGGGGGTTGACCACCCAGTCCTGTACATCAGCCGCAAACTGTCGGAGAGGGAGGCCAGGTACAGCACGGTGGAGAAGGAGTGCTTGGCCATCCGGTGGGCGGTCGACTCCCTACGCTACTACCTCCTGGGGCGCTCATTCACCCTCTGGTCGGACCATGCCCCGCTCCAGTGGCTCCATCGCATGAAGGATACCAACGCCCGGATCACTCGGTGGTATCTGGCTTTGCAGCCTTTTAATTTCAAAGTGATCCATAGGCCGGGGAAGCAGATGGTTGTGGCCGACTTCCTCTCCCGCTCTCACGGGGAGGGGGGGGGAGTAGGTTAGGCCGGATGGCACCCTGGCCTAAGTCGGGCGGGGGAGGTATGTGGTGGTGGGGCGTGGTTAAGCTCAGCTGCAGAGGGGAATTGGGGGAGTGCGCTCAGGGAACGGTACCAGGTGGAGACTTAATTGGCCTCAGCTGGGTCTAATGATGTGCTTTCCCTATAGGACGGAAGGAGGGGGTGTTGGACGTTGCCGTGACGGAAGCCGAGTACGGACACAGGAGGGCGCTCAGGGGCAAGGCCGAAGAGCACAACTGTGTCCCGGACAAATAAAGATCCGTAAACCGAGTTCGGTCTCCTGTGTCTCTGTGTTAGGGGGGAGGGTAACATGAACCTGTTACAAGCATCCTCTCTCCTCTGTCCTTATCCTTCACACTAGAGCATCCTCTCTCCTCTGTCCTTATCCTTCACACTAGAGCATCCTCTCTCCTCTGTCCTTATCCTTCACACTAGAGCATCCTCTCTCCTCTGTCCTTATCCTTCACACTAGAGCATCCTCTGTCCTTATCCTTCACACTAGAGCATCCTCTCTCTCCATCTAAATGTTTATATATGTGTACATGTATGTATGTATATGCGTATGTATATATATATATTAATATATATATATACATAAATATATATTAATATCTATGTAGATATGTGTACATGTATATGTCTATAT
>NC_046971.1:717500-730000 GCF_009769545.1 Cyclopterus lumpus | reverse complement strand
ACTCATCTCTGTACTGGTCTTGTTAGACCTTAGTGCTGATAAAGGACTCATCTCTGTACTGGTCTTGTTAGACCTTAGTGCTGATAAAGGACTCATCTCTGTACTGGTCTTGTTAGACCTTAGTGCTGATAAAGGACTCATCTCCGTACTGGTCTTGTTAGACCTTAGTGCTGCGTTCGACACCATTGATCATGACATCCTATTACAGAGACTGGATCAGTCGATTGGCATTTCAGGTACCGCACTAAGTTGGTTTAAATCCTATTTATCAGATCGATCTCAGTTTGTATTTGTAAACGATGAAGCCTCAATGACCACCAACGTTAATCACAGAGTTCCACAAGGTTCTGTGCTTGGACCAATTTTATTTACCTTATATATGCTTCCTTTGGGCAATATTATCAGGAAACACTGCATAAACTTTCATTGCTATGCAGACGATACTCAATTATATCTATCGATCAAACCAGAGGAGACCAACCAGCTCGCTAAAATTCAAGAATGTCTTAAAGACATAAAAACATGGATGACCTCCAACTTCCTGATGTTAAACTCAGACAAAACTGAAGTTATTTTACTGGCCCTGAACACCTCAGAGATCAATTATCTGGTGATGTGGTTTCTGTAGATGGCATTGCCCTGGCATCCAACACCACTGTAAAGAGTCTCTAGTTATCTTTGACCCAGACTTGTCCTTTAACTCCACGTTAAGCAAATCTCAAGGACTGCATTTCATCATCTACGTAACATTTCCAAAATCAGGCACATCTTGTCTCAAAAAGATGCAGAAAAGCTGGTTCACGCGTTTGTTACTTCCAGACTAGATTACTGCAACTCCTTATTATCAGGCTGCTCTAATAAGTCTCTTAAATCTTAAGGTTTCTTCCCTTTTCCCCCCTGAAAGGGTTTGTTCTCCTCTGTCCTGTCCCCTAAGTCCTGTCTCCCCGGTCCCGCCTTGTGTCTCCTACCATGATGAAGGTGCAGTTGAAGTTGAGACACTGTCCACAGCCCTTGGCCACCATGAACCACCCCCCCCCAGGTCTGTGCTGCATCATGGCCGTGATGAAGAGGAGCACACTGAGGAAGGTGTAGAGGACGAGGAAGAGCAGCTTCCTGCTGTTGTTCAGCCAGTAAGCTCTTGTCAGGTAACGAGGAGCACCTTGCTTCTGCTGCTCCTCCTGAGGAGGCTTTAGCCAGTTAGCAGCACTGAGAGGAGGAGGAGGAATAAATGTTGCAAATAACATGAATAATGAACAACAGGAATAATAAACAACAGGAATAATGAACAACAGGAATAATAAACAACAGGAATATTGAACAACAGGAATAATAAACAACAGGAATATTGAACAACAGGAATAATAAACAACAGGAATAATAAACAACAGGAATATTGAACAACAGGAATAATAAACAACAGGAATATTGAACAACAGGAATATTGAACAACAGGAATAATAAACAACAGGAATAATGAACAACAGGAATAATAAACAACAGGAATAATGAACAACAGGAATAATAAACAACAGGAATATTGAACAACAGGAATAATAAACAACAGGAATATTGAACAACAGGAATAATAAACAACAGGAATATTGAACAACAGGAATAATAAACAACAGGAATAATGAACAACAGGAATAATGAACAACAGGAATATTGAACAACAGGAGCAATGAACAACAGGAATAATAAACAACAGGAATAATAAACAACAGGAATATTGAACAACAGGAATAATGAACAACAGGAATAATAAACAACAGGAATATTGAACAACAGGAGCAATGAACAACAGGAATATTGAACAACAGGAATAATAAACAACAGTAATATTGAATAACAGGAGCAATGAACAACAGGAATAATAAACAACAGGAATAATGAACAACAGGAATATTGAACAACAGGAATAATAAACAACAGTAATATTGAATAACAGGAGCAATGAACAACAGGAATATTGAACAACAGGAATAATAAACAACAGGAATATTGAACAACAGGAGCAATGAACAACAGGAATATTGAACAACATGAATAATAAACAACAGGAATAATGAATAACAGGAATAATAAACAACAGGAATATTGAACAACATGAATAATAAACAACAGGAATATTGAACAACATGATTAATAAACAACAGGAATATTGAACAACAGGAATATTGAACAACATGAATAATAAACAACAGGAATATTAAACAACATGAATAATAAACAACAGGAATATTGAACAACATGAATAATAAACAACAGGAATATTGAACAACAGGAATAATGAACAACAGGAATATTGAACAACAGGAATAATAAACAACAGGAATATTGAACAAAAGGAATAATGAACAACAGGAATAATGAACAACAGGAATATTGAACAACAGGAATAATGAACAACAGGAATATTGAACAACAGGAATAATAAACAACAGGAATATTGAACAACAGGAACAAACGTTGTTGTTGTCTGACCTGATGGTGAGGTTCTCCATCACCTCGGGGAAGTTCTCCAGCTCAGCTTTGAGCTCCTCGAAGGTGATGGAGCCGCTGTTATCCTTATCGGCCGACTCGAACAGCGCCAGCGTCAAGTCGTCCAGCTTCTCCTCCGGCAGAGAGATGGCGCTCTCACGCAGACACGATTTCAGAACCGTTCGCAGCTCGTCTGGATCGATCGAACCGCTGCCTGCAAGTAAAGCATCCCCTGCTTTATGGTCTGTTTGACTCTAAATGACCATAATTTACTAAATGAACATCACGCTGTATTGAAGAAGACTTGAAACTAGAGATTGAGACCAAAAACTAATGTTTACAATGTTTACTGAGGGAATACATCAAGAGAAGTAGAGTCATTTATATAGACTTCTATACAACCAGAGGAGTCGCCCCCTGGTGGTCAGGAGAGAGAATGCAGCTTTAACACATGAAGCATAGACTTCTATACAACCAGAGGAGTCGCCCCCTGGTGGTCAGGAGAGAGAATGCAGCTTTAACACATGAAGCATAGACTTCTATACAACCAGAGGAGTCGCTCCCTGGTGGTCAGGAGAGAGAATGCAGCTTTAACACATGAAGCATAGACTTCTATACAACCAGAGGAGTCGCCCCCTGGTGGTCAGGAGAGAGAATGCAGCTTTAACACATGAAGCATAGACTTCTATACAACCAGAGGAGTCGCCCCCTGGCGGTCAGGAGAGAGAATGCAGCTTTAACACATGAAGCATAGACTTCTATACAACCAGAGGAGTCTCCCCCTGGCGGTCAGGAGAGAGAATGCAACTTTAACACATGAAGCATAGACTTCTATACAACCAGAGGACTCGCCCCCTGGTGGTCAGGAGAGAGAATGCAGCTTTAACACATGAAGCATAGACTTCTATACAACCAGAGGACTCGCCCCCTGGTGGTCAGGAGAGAGAATGTATCTTTAACACTTGAAGCATAGACTTCTATACAACCAGAGTAGTCGCCCCCTGGTGGTCAGGAGAGAGAATGTATCTTTAACACTTGAAGCATAGACTTCTATACAACCAGAGGACTCGCCCCCTGGTGGTCAGGAGAGAGAATGCAGCTTTAACACATGAAGCATAGACTTCTATACAACCAGAGGACTCGCCCCCTGGTGGTCAGGAGAGAGAATGTATCTTTAACACTTGAAGCATAGACTTCTATACAACCAGAGGAGTCGCCCCCTGGTGGTCAGGAGAGAGAATGTATCTTTAACACTTGAAGCATAGACTTCTATACAACCAGAGGACTCGCCCCCTGGTGGTCAGGAGAGAGAATGTATCTTTAACACTTGAAGCATAGACTTCTCCTGGTTAGAATAAACTCTGATGTGTTTCAGGGTTCTAGTTACCGTCCACGTCGTAGACCTGGAACAGGAACTTGAGTTTGTCCGTCTCGCTGCCGTGGATCAGGAGGTCCAGGGCCTTCAGCAGCTCGTCCAGGCTGATGGAGCTGCTGCCGTCAGAGTCGAACAGTGCGAAGAAACGCTCGGCGAAGAACGACTGCAGTGAGAAAACACAATATAACCACAGCAGAGCTCAACCGGTTCCTTATTCAATTTAATAATAATAACAACAATGATAATAATAATAATGATGTTGTAAATGATGATAATAATAATAATTCCTTTCAATTCCAGTATCCAAACCTCTTATCCTATTTAGGGCGCGGGGCGCTGGAGCCGATCCCAGCTGACTACTTGTACTACTATATCATTAGTACTTGTACCACTGACATTAGTATGTGTAGTACTTGTACTACTATGACAGTAGTACTTGTACCCCTGACAGTAATACTTGTACCCCTGACAGTAGTACTTGTAGTACCTCTTTGACTTTCAGAGCCGTCTTGAACTCCTCGAGGTCGATCTCCTGGTCGTCCCCGGCGATGCTCTCAAACTGGTTGGTGACCCAGTCCAGCCAGCGGGCGTCTTCGTCCAGACTCATGCTGCTAAAACACCCCAGCTGCTCATTATACTTCATTATCCTGCTATGATACTTCTTAATACTGCTTTAATACACACATGATGAATACTCAGGACGGACTGACCAGAAGAAACACAGGAAAAGGAAGAGGAAGGTATTCACCTTTTACTCAAGTACTCCTATTATAAGACACTTGTACTGTGCTTGTGTATTTCACTCCATCTCAGAGGTAACTATTGTACTTTTTGACTGCTGATGACATTAAAGATGTAAATAAATACAGAATCATTCACATTAATATGTTTAAATATAGAACAGACGATAATATCACAAACAATAATCAAGTATAATATATAATATATATATATATATATATATGTATATATATAATATATATGCATATATATATGTATATTATATATACAGATATATACATATATATATATATATATATATATACATATAATATATATATATATAAAAAACTTTAATACCTAAAGTATTAAAAGTATCTAAAGTACAAGGAGCACATAATACTGCCAGTTTCAATGTGTTACTGTCTGCATGTTCGCCTGACTGTGAAACATCTCACTGTCTGATACAAATATGTAACTAACATGTAACTAACATGTCAAATGTAGCAAACATGTAACATGTTCCAAACATGTAAACTGTAACAAATATGTAACAAACATGTAACTAACATGTAACAAACATGTCAAATGTAGCAAACATGTAACATGTTCCAAACATGTAAACTGTAACAAATATGTAACAAACATGTAACTAACATGTAACAAACATGTCAAATGTAGCAAACATGTAACATGTTCCAAACATGTAAACTGTAACAAATATGTAACAGACATGTAACTAACATGTCAAATGTAGCAAACATGTAACATGTTCCAAACATGTAAACTGTAACAAATATGTAACAAACATGTAACTAACATGTCAAATGTAGCAAACATGTAACATGTTCCAAACATGTAAACTGTAACAAATATGTAACTAACATGTAACTAACATGTAACAAACATGTCAAATGTAGCAAACATGTAACATGTTCCAAACATGTAAACTGTAACAAATATGTAACTAACACATGTTTCATGTAACAAACATGCGTGTGTCTGCTGAAAATATGGACACAAATTTAATAACAATAATACATTCTATTAGTAATAGTATTATTATTGTTATTATTCATTTTGTATTATTATTATTAGTTGTATTTTCCCTATCCATGTTTTCTATTTATTCAATGTTTATCTTCCTTTATTGGTTCAATATAAATACATATTATTATTATTACAAACAATAATATTCTATGTAAACAGAACTCTTCCTCTGCAGTAAAAGCGTCATTCAGCTTCACTGTCCAACCTTCATGAACAGCTGAAGTTTAGGGCATCGCCATGGAAACGTCAGCCACAGTTCTTACTCGTTCACCAAAAACATATTAATATCCTCTCTGAATATGGCCGTCTGTGATGAAAACACAATAATCTACATTATTATCTATATTATATCTACATTATGATCTATATTATTATCAATATTACATCTATATTATACCTACATCATTACATTATTATCAACATTACATCTATATTATATCTACATCATTACATTATTATCAACATTACATCTATATTATATCTACATCATTACATTATTATCTATATTATCAATATTACATCTATATTATATCTACATCATTACATTATTATCTATATTACATCTATATTATATCTACATCATTACATTATTATCAACATTACATCTATATTATATCTACATCATTACATTATTATCAATATTACATCTATATTATATCTACATCATTACATTATTATCTATATTACATCTATATTATATCTACATCATTACATTATTATCAACATTACATCTATATTATATCTACATCATTACATTATTATCTATATTATCAATATTACATCTATATTATATCTACATCATTACATTATTATCTATATTATCAATATTACATCTATATTATATCTACATCATTACATTATTATCTATATTATATCTACATTATTATCTATATTATCAATATTACATCTATATTATATCTACATTATTATCTATATTATTATCAATATTACATCTATATTATACCTACATCATTACATTATTATCAACATTACATCTATATTATATCTACATCATTACATTATTATCTATATTATCAATATTACATCTATATTATATCTACATCATTACATTATTATCTATATTATATCTACATTATTATCTATATTATCAATATTACATCTATATTATATCTACATCATTACATTATTATCTATATTACATCTATATTATATCTACATCATTACATTATTATCAATATTACATCTATATTATATCTACATCATTACATTATTATCAATATTACATCTATATTATATCTACATCATTACATTATTATCAATATTACATCTATATTATATCTACATCATTACATTATTATCAATATTACATCTATATTATATCTACATCATTACATTATTATCTATATTATATCTACATTATTATCTATATTATTATCAACATTACATCTATATTATATCTACATCATTACATTATTATCTATATTATTATCAACATTATTATTAACTGGTGATTCATTTTCTGATTAAACATCAACAAACAGAACAAAGAGTTTCAGAAGAAGTTTACCTGCTGCTCTAGTCCACGGTCGGATGTTTGTGTGCCCTCCTCCTCCTCAGCTCCTCCTCCTCAGCTCCTCCTCCTCAGCTCCTCCTACTCAGCTCCTCTTCCTCAGCTCCTCCTCAGCTCCTCCTACTCAGCTCCTTCTCCTCTTCCTAAGCTCCTCCTCCTCAGCTCCTCCTCCTCAGCTCCTCTTCCTGAGCTCCTCCTCCTCAGCTCCTCTTCCTCAGCTCCTCCTCCTCAGCTCCTTCTCCTCAGCTCCTCTTCCTAAGCTCCTCCTCCTCAGCTCCTCCTCCTCAGCTCCTCTTCCTGAGCTCCTCCTCCTCAGCTCCTCTTCCTCAGCTCCTCTTCCTCAGCTCCTTCTCCTCATCTCATCTCATCTCCTCATCTCCTCAGCTCCTCTTCCTCATCTCCTCCTCCTCATCTCCTCTTCCTCATCTCCTCCTCCTCATCTCCTCTTCCTCAGCTCCTCCTCCTCATCTCCTCATCTCCTCCTCCTCGGCTCCTCCTCTTCTTCAGACAGTCTGTGTCAGCTGCAGCTGACGGCCTGATGCTGAACCGTCTCTGTGGTGAAACGGGGGCACTGCAGCAGAGATGAGGAAACAACCCAGGACCTGGACCGGACCTGGACCAGAACTGGACCGGACCTGGACCGGACCTGGACCGGACCTGGACCGGACTAATAATAATGATAATAATAGTGATGACAATATTAATAGTGATGATAATAACAAAAGTAATAATATTAGTGTTATTACATGAATGAATAATTAAAGCTGCAAGCAGCGATGAGCGGGTCCTCGTTCCTCCTCCGGACGCCGGCTCAAGTGGCCGAGAATGTCTGCGACCGTCGAAGTGAGCGTCTGTGAGTTAGACGTGTTTTCCTGCAAAATTATACTGTACTGCAGACCGTCCACCACTGGCTGCATCCACCGTATGGACCGAGACAACATGCATCTACATAATACATTTGAAGGGGATCTGATCAATTCCCTTCATCAGATGTCCAGTAACGTGTAGTGGCAAGAAATACACAAGAATTACAGGAGAAATCACACAAACTGACTTCCGGTACCGTTTAGAGCATGGTCCCAAGAGACTTTCTTTTCAGTTTACATGTGTTACATATGCCTACCAAGTTTCATTAATGTAGGTGAAGCGTAGCACTAAGGCTGCTTAAATTAATATGTCTGTAGGGGGCGCTATTGAGTCATATTGCCATTCTGAAGCAGTAAAATCATATCAAGTAATTACATATTTGACTTTAAATATGTACTAAGTTTAGTTACATTCGTTCACGGCTAAGGATCAAACTTCTCCGATGCTCCAACTCGCCGCCCTTCAACGAGTCCATACGACCTTCACGGTGAAGCATTATCAAGGTCTGAAGTCTATTCTGACACATTCTGAGAGGGATCTGATTAATCTGTGAGGAGAAGGGTATAAGAGTAGAAAACATGTAACTTAATGTTGCCACTAGGTGGCGCTATGACAGGAATGCTAAATTATCATATGGATGTCTTCAGGGTCAGTGTGTCATGACATATGAGAAATATAGAGCAGATTACATAATGTATGGCCAAGTAAAAACAACTTCCATTTTCATGGCGAATGGCGTTTCTTTAAAGTTGCGCCCTACTCACATAGTTTTATATTTTTTAAATCCTTTTTTAACTTTTCACTACTAAGGTGTCAAGATCACACTGCCCGACTTAGGAAGGAATCGGGTTTAATCTTTAGGAGGAGTTCGCTGTTTTACAACTCACCAAAACATGAAAAAAAGCTAAAAATGCAGATATTGAGCGATTGACTGCTGCGCCCCCTAATGTTTGAATATTATGAAGAAATTAGGGTACGTTTAGGGATGCTATGTGGACATAGGCTAGCAATGGTGAAGATAGGCCAAGTGATTTGGAAGTTATGTGTCTCTATATATTAGGCCACACCCCTTAGATATTCATTGGTCCATATCCTCTGAATGCAATGAGGTGTCAACAAGCTTTTGATAGGTTTAGATGACATTGAACCAATAATGAACCACTGAAAGTTTTGTTTGTATCGAAGCTAGTGTTTAGGAAAAATCGTGTTTTTTACGAAATTCAAAATGGTGGAAAGTCTGATTAGGTGCATTTTATGGTCACCAGAGACTTTTTTTGTAAAGCAGGTCCAAGTGTACAGTTTTTGGGATATGATAAAGCCCCCAAAAACCCTTTCATTGCTAGAGAAGAATAATAATAACTCTTCGAAAAACAATAGGTTCCTCTACGACGAAGTGGTCACGAGGAACCTAATAATTAGGTTGAATACAAACAAAATGCTCAATAACAATAATGATGATTCTCTGTAGAATAAAATAGTGGAGAAAATCTTAAAGAAGATAATTACTGTATGATAATTCATACTTTATAAGACCTGCTCCTACTTAAATCACATTAATATTATTCTATACCAAAAGTGAACTGTCCTCACGCGAATATTAAAAAAGTTATTGGTTTCTGTTTGTGATACGACTTAAAAAACAACTTTAAAGTTCATCTGAAGCTTCAACAGTTCAACTTTCTCTCTGAGTTTATGTCAAGATTCATAAAGCTAAGCGATCATGTTTCAAGTCATTATGCTAAGCTAAGATAGCTATTTCACCCTTGTTTGCAGTTGTTATGCTAACCTAAGCTTGCAGTTTCCCCTTGTTTTGTATTTATGCCATGCTAAGCTAGCTGTTCCCATTTGATTCCAGTGATTATCCCAAGCTAAGCTAGCCATTTAACCCTTAGTTCAAGTCTTTATGCTATGCTAATCTAGCAGTTTCCACTTGTTTCTAGTATGTATGCTAAGCTTGATGTGCTAAGCTAGCATCCCCCCTTGTTTCTAGTCTTTATGCTAAGCTAAGATAGCTATTCAACCCTTGTTTTCAGTCTTTATGCTATGCTAAGCTAGCATTCCTCCTTGCTTCTAGTCTTTATGCTAAGCTAAGATGGCTATTTAAACCTTGTTTTCAGTTGTTAAGCTAAGCTAACTATTTCCCCAAATTTCTGTGTGGCTCAAGGTGGCCAATAGAGGGCAAAGGGAAGCAGCACAGCAAGCTTCTATAGAGACCGGTACACCAGGAAGGTTTAGAAGCTTCTGTAGAGACTGGTACACCAGGAAGGTTTGGAAGCTTTTATAGAGACCGGTACACCAGGAAGGTTTAGAAGCTTCTGTAGAGACCGGTACACCAGGAAGGTTTGGAAGCTTCTATAGAGACCGGTACACCAGGAAGGTTTAGAAGCTTCTGTAGAGACCGGTACACCAGGAAGGTTTGGAAGCTTCTATAGAGACCGGTACACCAGGAAGGTTTGGAAGCTTTTGTAGAGACCGGTACACCAGGAAGGTCTGGAAGCTTCTGTAGAGACCGGTACACCAGGAAGGTTTGGAAGCTTCTGTAGAGACCGGTACACCAGGAAGGTTTGGAACCTTCTGTAGAGACCGGTACACCAGGAATGTTTGGAAGCTTCTGTAGAGACCGGTACACCAGGAAGGTTTGGAAGCTTCTGTAGAGACCGGTACACCAGGAAGGTTTAGAAGCTTCTGTAGAGACCGGTACACCAGGAAGGTTTGGAAGCTTTTGTAGAGACCGGTACACCAGGAAGGTTTGGAAGCTTCTGTAGAGACCGGTACACCAGGAAGGTTTGGAAGCTTCTGTAGAGATCGGTACACCAGGAAGGTTTAGAAGCTTCTGTAGAGACTGGTACACCAGGAAGGTTTAGAAGCTTCTGTAGAGACCGGTACACCAGGAAGGTTTGGAACCTTCTGTAGAGACCGGTACACCAGGAAGGTTTGGAAGCTTCTGTAGAGATCGGTACACCAGGAAGGTTTGGAAGCTTCTGTAGAGACCGGTACACCAGGAAGGTTTGGAACCTTCTGTAGAGACCGGTACACCAGGAAGGTTTGGAAGCTAGAGACCGGTACACCAGGAAGGTTTGGAAGCTTCTGTAGAGACCGGTACACCAGGAAGGTTTGGAAGCTTTTGTAGAGACCGGTACACCAGGAAGGTTTGGAAGCTTCTGTAGAGACCGGTACACCAGGAAGGTTTAGAAGCTTCTGTAGAGACCGGTACACCAGGAAGGTTTGGAAGCTTCTGTAGAGACCGGTACACCAGGAAGGTTTAGAAGCTTGTGTAGAGACTGGTACACCTGGAAGGTTTGGAAGCTTCTATAGAGACCGGTACACCAGGAAGGTTTGGAAGCTTCTGTAGAGACCGGTACACCAGGAAGGTTTGGAAGCTTCTGTAGAGACCGGTACACCAGGAAGGTTTGGAAGCTTTTATAGAAACCGGTACAGCAGGAAGGTTTGGCTAGCTGAATGCTAACGTGCTAATGCCGTATTGTGCTTTAATCAACGGGGACAGATCCAGCATGGACAGTTACCGGAGTAAGAGACATGAAGCTCACATGAGAACACCAGGACTCACATGAGAACACCAGGACACACATGAGAACATGAGAAGTAGGACATACTGTGGTCTGCCTGTGAGGTAGTCGGTGATCCAGGAGACGGTGGACACGTTAGACTGGGCTCGCTGCAGCAGGTAGATGAAGGCGTCGTCCACTCTCACACAAGGCTGGTAAGCAAACTGCAGAGGGTCCAGTGAGGATTTCACCTGAGGTCCAAAGTGAGCTGAGACCAGCCTCTCCAGCACCTTCATCACATGGGATGTGAGGGCAACTGGTCGGAAGTCCTTGAGGTCAGATGAGGTTGACTTCTTTGGTTAATGCTAAGCTAAGCTAATCAGACGCTGCTTGTAGCTTTGTCTTTAGTGAACAGAGTGAAATCAATCTTCATGCTCATGAAACATTTATAAAAACATATCTGGGTCCCAGATTTACAGAAAAGAATTCTTTATTAGAAAACTATATCAAACTTCAAGCCGTTTGTCACATCCAGTACACACCAAACCTCCTGCATGAGAATACACGTATTAAACACAAAGTTTACACACTTAAAAATAGATCTGTTGAAGAGCCGCTTTGCAGTTTAACAACGTTTACAGTTTTCTGGTTCATATTATCAAATTATTTCCATTTCAAGTGTTTTCATCAGACGTAGCTCATATATATATATATATATATATATATATATATATATATATATATATACATACACACATTTATATATATATATACACATATATACATTTGTACACATATATATATATATACAGATGTATATATATATAAATATATTTATATATATACATCTGTATATATATAAATATATATATATATATATATTTATATATATGTATATATAGAGATATTTATCTAAATATATAAATATACACCTGCCACGTTACATTTGGCTTCTTTAAGATCCGTTTGG